>NW_008705776.1:6927-8526 GCF_000186865.1 Aureococcus anophagefferens
GTGGCAGCCAAAGTACGCGTGTTCCACATTGGGACAGGCGGTGTCGCGTCATCCCTCCAGGGGGCGCTCACCGGCCTGTACTGCCCGCTTCTCCTGGAGGCGACTGATCTCGGTGGACTGCCGCAACCGACGGGGAACCTGCTCTCGGAGCTCGAGACTTCTTTGCGGAGCGCCGTGAGAGACGCGACTCTGCGGGTGTGAAGCGTCCGCGTCTGCGCGCGCGCGGACGCGCGTACGCGCGAGAGATTGGCATACCCGCCGCTTTCGTGTCGTCGTGCGCGGCCGCCCGGTTTGCGGTCCGGTGCTAAGCCTCCCTCCATCACAGGCCAGACGGCGTGCGAGGCCCCGTCGACGAACTTTTTCGTATCGGAAACGACCGGCGACCGCCCTCGCCCTCCGTAGGCGTCGCTCGACGACTGCGCGGCGGTGCAGGCGCCCGTCGACGAGCTCGACTTTTGGGAGCGAGCTCGATCATCGCGAGGCATAGACGGGGACCTCGTCCACGCTGTCCATAGCGCACTGGAGCCACTGCGGGCGTCGTTCGTCGCGCTTGATGCGCGGAGCCGGGTCTGAGAGCCGCGCTCCGGTTCAGGCGGGGGTCGGGCGCGCTCCTCGAGACTCGCGCGCGATCTCTCCTGTGCGATCGTTCCCCGCCCCGCACAGGCGGTGTCTTGGGCGGAAACGGCCGAGGTCATCGACATGGTGCGCGACTCGCTGGACGCCGCGTGGAGGGCGGCGGGCCGAGGCCACGGGAGCGCGCAAGCGCCGGTGCCTTGGGAACGCCGCCCTGGGCTCGCGGGCGCGGAGTCGTCGCGGGCGCCCGCCCTTGTGACGACCGCCTCCAGGTACCCCGCCGGTCGCATGCGGCACGTCCTCGCCGTCGTGGGCGGCGCGGTCGCGCGGAGCACGCAGCACCGGCTGCGGGCCCTGGGGAGCGTCTGGGAGGCGCCGTTTGCGGAATCCCGGGCCGAGCTCGTCCAAGGTCCGCCGATCCCGAGTCTCGTGCCGCTCGCGCGCGCGGGTGTCGACCCGAGCTGCCGCGCGCGACAGGCGCGGCGCTGTGCGATCGCTGGTGCGACGCGTCCGCCGACCTCACGGCCTCGTGGACCGGCGACGGCGACGTCCGGCCCTGGGACGGCGCGCCGTACCGCGACGACTTCGCCGCCGGCCTGAGCGCCCGCCTCGGCGACGTGCTCGCGCTCCTGACGACGAGCGAGGAGCTCGCGCGCCTCCGTCCTCGGCCCGCGCCGCCCCACCTCGCCGCCGCCCGCGCGCGCTCGCGGACGCGGATTGCACCCGGCCCCGCGCGCAGTCGACGACGAGGCCGGCGTGCCGGGGCCGCGCGGCGGCCCGCGCGACGACGGCCCGGCGGCCGCGCCGGCGTCGTCGCCCGCCGCCGCGGGGCCGTCCCTCGCTAAGCACTTCGCCGGCCTGCAGCCCCTCCTGTACAACCGGCACACGGACCCGCGCTGGCGGCGGGCCGTCGCCGAGTACGAGAAGGCGCTCGGCCCCGTTGACGCGCGTCGCGCCGCGCTCCTCGCGCGCGCGCGCGCCGAGGCTGTGGGGCGCAGGCGCGCATCGCGGCCAACTTCCGGCGCG
>NW_008705777.1:0-1426 GCF_000186865.1 Aureococcus anophagefferens
GCGCAGTCGCTGGCCCGGGGGACGCGCGTCGGCCGCGACGCCTGGGTCGAGAAGATCGTCCAGCCCGCGGTGGCGGCGCTCGACGCGACGACGAACGAGGCGCGCGCCGTGTCGCGCTTCCTCGGCCGGAACAGGAACGTGACCAAGGCCGCGTGCGACGACCTCTACGCCCTGCTCAAGGCCGTCGGCGTCCTCGACCAGGGGGGCGCCGGCGCGAAGTACTCCGTCGCCTTCGGCCCGCGCGGGACCGACCTCAGGGACGCGCGCGTCGAGCTCCGCGCGACGCGGTGGGACGCGCTCGGCGTCGACGCGGCGCCGGCCGCGGGCGGCGACCTCGACGACCTCGACTTCGAGCCCCGATCCGCGGCCCTCCGCCGCGCGCGGGCGCTCGTCGTCGCCGCGCGGGCGCTCGCGGGGGACGAGGGGACGCGCGCGGACGCCGCGGCGCTCGCCGAGGCCGTCCTGCCCGCCGCGCCGGTCGCGGGCGCCGCGCGCGCCGTCGAGGCCGGCGCCGGCGCCGCGGTCCCGGTCCCGGCGCGCGCCGCGGAGGCCGCCGCCGCCGCCGGCGCGGCGCCGGAGGCGCCGGCGCCCGTCGAGGCCTTCGACTTCCGCGACGACGTCGGCGCCGCGGCGCACGACTACGCGCGCGCGAACGGCTGGGGCTTCGACGCGCTCTACGAGCTCGCGCGCCTCGCGACGGCCCACGGCCAGCGGTTCGACGTCGAGGCGCTCCGCCGCGTGACGCGCGCCAAGCCCGAGGGGTCGGCGGCCATGGTCGCGGAGCTCGGCGCGCTCGCGCGCGGCGGCGGCGCCGCGGCCGCCGCCGCGCGGCCCGCGGCGGCGGAGGCCGCGCGCGCGGCCTACTACGGCGGCCGCGTGGACCTCTCGGAGGCGCGCGACCGGGTCGTACTGGCGCGCCCCGCGCGCGGCTCGAGCCGCCTCGAGCGCCGATTCCCCGGCGGCCGCGTGCTCCACGTCCGCTGGGACAACGGCGACAGGGGCCGGCCCGGCCGGGAGCGGCTCGCGGCCTTCGCGCGCCGGGACCTGCGGCTCTGCGGCCGCGTCTACCGCTTCCTGGGGGCGCTGCCCCACGAGGAGCAGCCGAAGCTCCTGTTCTTCGCCGTCGGCGGCGACGGGCTCGAGGACGTCGACGTGTCCGCCGCGCGCGACTTCGTCTTCCCGCTCCGCGCGCAGTCCGGGCCCGTCCTCATGTCCAAGTACTGCAAGCGCATCAAGCTGTCCTGCTCGGACACGCACCACGCCCTCGTGCTCGGGCCGGCGGAGATCGCCGTCGTCGACGACCTCGTCCGCCGCGGGTCGCACGTCGACGACGGCGTCGCGTACTGCGGCCCGCTCGTCATGCGCCGCATCGCCCGCGCCGTGCGGCCCGGGGCGGACGTGCCCTGCGCGGCCCAGGTCCGCATCG
>NW_008705777.1:2253-4569 GCF_000186865.1 Aureococcus anophagefferens
TGCCCGAGCCGGCGCGCGACCCGGCCCTCGTCCTCCTCGACGGGCCCAAGGACCTCGTCGACCTCGCGAGAGAGACGGAGAAGCGCTGGAACAACGGCACTCGGGACGCGCTCAAGAGCGCGGAGCAGCGCCGCCTCGAGGCCACGGAGGCCGCGAAGAAGGACGCCGCGCTCGCCGACGGCCTCGACGCCGCGCTCAAGCTCGTCGACGACGACCTCCGCGCGGAGACGCGGCGCCTCCGCCGGGAGGCGCGCGTCGCCCTAGGCCTCGAGCAGCCCGAGGTCGCCGTCTTCGACGCCCTCCACGCCCTCCGCGCCGCCCGGTGCGCCTACACCTGCGTCGACTGGTTCTTCCAGCGCGAGGCCGACACGACGTGGCGCACGAAGCACTTCGTCTGGGAGGTCGCCGGCGACTTCCTCCTCGACTACAAGCTCACCATCAAGAACGTCGCAACGACGGGCTTCGCCACCGCCTACCAATCCGCCGCCTGAACACATAAGCCATCGACTGTAGCCCCCACGGGTGGGATGGCGTCGAATCGCCAAGGAGCCTGTTTTTTGCTCATGTGGTAATCTCCGGGGGTGTAACACTGCTGGGTAAGCTCTCCGACGGTCGACTCGGATGTCACCGCGCCGACTCTCGAAGAACATTACTAGGTAAAGACCACGTCCAGGAACACGTCGCTCGCCCGAGCCGCGTCCGCGTCGCGCGACGCGGCCGCGGCGAGGCCCGCGAGCTCGGCGATGTAGACGGGCATGGAGTGGGGCCGGAGGTACGCGGCGTTGGCGAAGGAGCCCTCCGTCGCGTAGACGAGCGCGTCCGCGCAGCCGTCGCGCGCGGGCGCGCGCGCGGCCTGCGCGGCCGTCTCCGAGCCCAGGAACGCGTAGGTGCCGCCGCAGAGCACGAGCTGCTCGTCTCTCACGTGGCCAAAGGGCGCGGCGCCGCCCAGGGTCGTCGCCAGGAACGCGGGCGGCAGCGACGGCACGGGGTCGTCGAGCGTGTTCACGCGCGTGAGCGGCAGGGCGTCCGCGAGCGCGCGGCCCGCGGGCGTCGCCGCGTAGCCGATCCGCGGGCAGCCGAAGGCGACGACGGACGCCGGCGGCGACCCCTCGGCCGCGAGCGCCAACCCGATGAGCGTCGCCACCGCGCCGCCGAGCGAGTGGCCGACGAGCTCGAGCTCCGCGCCGCCGTCGAGGTCGAGGACGGGGCGCAGCGCCTCCAGGACGCCGGCGGCGACCTTCGCGAAGCCGCCGTGGACGACCCAGCCCGTGCCGCCGAGGTCCGCGAGCGAGCACTCGAGGTTCGTGAGCACGTCGTCGGCCGTGCTCGTGCCCTTGATCACGACGACCTGCCGCGCCGCGCCGAAGAGGGCCCGCGGCGCCGTGTAGACGAAGCACGCGAGCGGCGACGCGTCGGCGAAGCGCACGGCGCCGCCGCCGCCGTGCGCCGCGTGCCACGCCTCCGCCGTCGTCGCGTCGTCCGCGGGGTAGAAGAGCGCCGCGCGCCGCGCCTCCATGGCCAAGGATTCGAAGCGCGCCGCGTCGAAGGGCGCGGACATGTCGAGGAGCGCGTCTTGGGACAGGAGGGACAGATCCTCGACGGGCGCGTCGTCGCGCTGCAGCAGCGCCAAGCCCGCGCCGCCCGCGGCGAGAAACGCCGCGGCGGGCCGCCGCGCGCGGCGCGCCAGCGGCGCGACCTGCGCCCAGGAGACCATCTGTAGAATTTGCTGCGGCGCGCGGGCTCTAGCCCATCGGGGCTCAGAAGAATCGCTTCACCATTCTCTTCACCATCAGGGACCTTGACGCCTCTCGACGCCGATGGCCGCGTGAAAAGGGCAGCCCCATGCGGCCACTGCTGCGACAACTGCTCCTCCTCGCTCTGACGACCCCCACCACCACGCAACAGCAACCGCAGCGCTACGGCGTCTACGTGCAGAGCGACTCGCGCGCGCCGAGCGACGTCGCGCCGGCGAAGCGCAACGAGAGCTGGTGGTGGGCGTCGGCCGCGCTGACGGCGCGCCAGGCGGCGCGCCACGGCGACCGCTACGTGCACTACCGGGTGCCGCCGACGGGCTGCGTCGCGGCCGACGGCCTCACGGAGCTCACCGCGCCCTGGTGCAAGGTCAAGGCGATGCTCCAGGCGATGGACGACTTCCCCGACGCGGCCGTCTTCCTCTACCTGGACAGCGACGCGGCGGTGTCGCCGGCCTACGCGAACCGGTCGCTCGTGGCGCTCGGCGACTTCGTGGCGGCCAGCGTCCTGTGGTTGTGACGATTTCCGAGAGGTTTCGGGCGGGAAAACGATGAAACATCGTGA
>NW_008705777.1:5790-7414 GCF_000186865.1 Aureococcus anophagefferens
CTCCGCCGCGCGCAGCTCGCGCCGCGCGAGCTGGGCGTCGCGCGCGTCGGCCTTGCACGCCTGCTGCCGCGCGATGATGTCCGCGCAGAGCGCGTAGCCCGGCGGCGGGGCCGCGGACCGCGGCGTCGCGCCGTCGTCGCTCTCCGGCCGCGGCGCGTCGTTCATGGCCCGCGCCTGGGCGAGCAGCCAGTCGGGGTCGAGGGACGCGATGGCCGCCTCCGTGCCGTTCATGCGGAACTTGGGGCGGTAGCTCTTGCGCTGCTTCCGCATCTCCTCGACGTCGCCGACCCAGCGCCAGTAGCCCGACGTCGCCGCCACGCTCTCGGCCTTGTTGAACGACATGGCGCGGCGTCGACGCGCGCTGCGGAGGCAGCCCAGCGCCCGTATGCAACCGTTTGACTGCACGATTGCCCTGGGAATCTGAAAGTTAGAGTGGTGCATTGTCCAAGGTGGACGAGAGCTGCCCCGATGGTGGCGTGACTGATGGCGCTCTGGCGCGTCGCCCTCGCCTGGGCCGTCGGCGCGGGCGCGCGGCGCCTGCAGGAGGAGGACCTGCGCAAGCACTTCGAGCAGCACGTCTGGCGCTGGAACGCGGGCGGCGGCCGGGCCTGGGACGACCGCTTCCCGAGCGACGGGGCCATGCGCGACGAGTGGAGCCGGCTCGCGGGCGAACCCTACCCGGGCCTCGACCGCGGCGGGTCCGACCTGCGCTGCAGGGAGCGGGGCCCGCTGCGGACGGGCCAGGTGCGGAAGAAGTACGTCGAGGAGGTCGTCCGCGCCTTGGTCCGCGAGCGCGACCTGCCGCTCGCGCGGTCGCTGGAGATCGGGCCCTGCAACAACCCCATCGACCTCCCGACGAGCCTCGTGCGCGTCGCCGACACGCTCGACAGCGAGGCCGGCGCCGCCTACTGCGCCGCGCGCGCCGTCGCCGCGCGGGGCGGCGACGCGAATATGTACCGGCCGACGTACGTCGACGACGGCCAGTTCCTCGCCAAGGTGCCGAGCGGCTACTACGACCTCTTGTACACGAGCCACGTCATGGAGCACATGCCGAACCCCATGCTCGCGCTGCGCCACTGGCTGCGGGTGCTGCGACCCGGCGGCCTCTGCGTGACGATGCTGCCCGACCCGTGCGAGCGCGGCCTCATGGACCGCGCGCGCCTCGCGCTGCCGGCGGCCCACTTCGTCGCCGAGTTCGAGAGCGGCGAGACGACCCAGCACTCGGTCCTCGACGACCACGGCCTGGAGATCGCGCTGTCCGCGACGCGGTACGCGGAGCTCGCGATCAACAACGGCCGCCGCGCCGACGCGCTCGCGGAGCTGCGCGGCGCCGAGGCCTACCTCGCGTCGACGACCTCCAACGGCTTCCAGGCGTCCGTGAACGTGCGCCTCAAGGCCGAGCACATGGTCAAGATGGCCAGGTTCGTCGCGAACGCGATCCCCGACTTCCCGCCGCTGAACGTGTCCCACGTGTCGCCGAAGCGCCTCCGGGACACGGTGGACTCGCTGCGCCAGGGGAACCAGGAGCTCGGCCACGTCCACGTCTGGTCCCACGCGACGCTCGTGGATTATCTTCTAGCGGCGGAGAAGGCCGTGCCCGACGACGCGCACTTCGTGGCTCTGG
>NW_008705777.1:8751-10597 GCF_000186865.1 Aureococcus anophagefferens
CGTCGACGACATGCACCCCTACGACGCCTACGAGAGCTCGTCCAAGGCCGTCGCGGGCCGCTTCTCCGACGACGACGTCGCCAAGGTGCAGCGGACGTACTACGCCATGTGCGCCGAGGCCGACTTCTTGCTGGGCCGCGTCGGCGACGTCGCCAAGGCTCGGGGCTTCTGGGACGACGCGCTCGTCGTCTTCACGAGCGACCACGGCGAGATGAACATGGAGCACCGCCAGGTCTGGAAGAATTCCATGTACGAGGCGTCGGCGCGCGTGCCGCTGATTTTAGGCGGCGGCGCGCTGCCGGCGGGGCTGAAGCGCGGGTCCGTGGAGACGGGGCTGGCGACGCTCCTGGACATCTTTCCGACGATGATGGACTTCCTCGGCGCGCCGAATCCCCAGAAGCCGCTGCCGGGCGTCGAGCTGGGCGGGAAATCGCTGCTTCGAAAGGAGCGCCACGCGTCCGTGATCTCCCAGTACCACTCGAACATGTCGCCGACGGCGGCCTTCATGATCCGGAGCGGCACCTGGAAGTACGTCACCTACGGCCGCACCCTCGAGGCCTTTTCGGGCTACGAGTCGAAGCTCTACGACGTCGACGCCGACCCGCGCGAGCTCCACGACGTTTTGCAGGCGCACGCCGACGTCGCCGCGCAGCTCGACAGCGTCCTGCGCGCGGAGCTCGCGACGGGGCCGAACGCGCTGTCTCCGACGGGCGACTACCAGGCCATCGACGCCTACGCGAAGCGGCAGAACAAGGCCACGTACCTTCGATTCTTCGCGGGCGCCCGCCTCGCGGACCGCCTCGGCGACCACGCGGCCTGCCTCGCGGCCGGCGAAGCGCGCGAGGACGCGGACTACGACGCGCCCTGCCGCTTCTCCGCGGGGAACGCGACGACGCTCCGGGACCTCTTCGACGGCGCGTACCGCGGCTTCGACGACGCCGACTGGGCCAAGGTCCAGGCCTGGGTCGCCGAGGACGTGCCGGGGGCGATTTTGTAGAGGGCGTGTTTTTTTGCCACACGACTTCAACACGGAATTGTTGAACAAGGTGCTGGCGATTGAGGTCCAAACTGTCTTGCTGCAGAATATCGAATTCGCGCATCCTCGTCAAGCGCATTCGTCACGGTCGGGGCGCCTTCAAACGCCCCCAGGCGCGCCATGAAACTCGTCGTCGCAGCGCTCCTGTCATCGCTCTCGACCGCGTTCGAGAGCGCGTACCTCAGATCATTAGCCAAGCGGACGCCAAACACCCAGCGCCCGAGCGCTTCCCACGGTCGCTCCGACGTGCCCATCTATGAGGCCGGCGGCGGCGGCTCGATGGGCCACTTCGCGCCGGAGGCGGGCTTCGTCGGCAAGGACACGTCCGCCAAGGCCGCGGGCGGCTCGTCCGCGCCCGACTGGCTCGCCGCGAGGGTCGACGAGCACCGACAGGCGGCGGGCGCCGTCGAGGCCGCCCCCGCCAAGGCCAAGGCCGCCCCCGCCAGGGCCGTCGGCGATTCGATGGGCCGCTTCGAGTCGCTCGGCGTCGGGCCACTTCGCGTCGACTCAGCGACGGACTTCGCGTCGACGGCGGGCTTCGCCGCCAAGGCCCTCGACGGCGGCTCGATGGAGGACCTGGAGCGCGGCGTCAAGGAGACCCAGGACCGCCTGCGGCGCCTGAAGGCGACCCAGGCCGTCGTCGCCGAGGCCGTCGAGCAGACGACCCAGGCCACCGCCAAGGTCGTGGACGCGGAGTGGTCCGTCGCCGGCGGCTCGCTCGTGGCCTCGATGGACGCCAGGGCTCGCGCCGCTTCCTCCTCCGCGGGCGCCGCGGCCGCCCCCGCCGAAGCCGTCGCCGATGGCTCGCTG
>NW_008705778.1:0-953 GCF_000186865.1 Aureococcus anophagefferens
GCATCTCCCTGCGGCGCAGCACTCGAAGACGGAGGACGGGCCGCGGAGCACGCCGCGCGGGCACCGGCGGCACGCCTCGGACCCGTTCAGCCTCTCGCGGTCCTTCGGCGTGCCCCTGAGCGACCAGGACATGAGCGAGTTCCTCGAGGCCGAGGACCTCTTCATGTCCGGTGGCTCGCTGCCGTCGTTCGACGTCGACGTCGCGCTCCCCAGCCCGCGGACGCCCGGCCGGAAGCACCGGCGGACGGCGTCGGAGCCCCTCATGGGCTCGGTCCACGACTTCGCCCTGGACCTCGACGCCGCGCCGGGTCACCCGCTCCTCCTCGACGACGGCGCGCCGCACCCGCTGCTCCTCGGCGACGGCGGCATGCTCGACGACGGCATGCTCGACTCCTTCGCGCTCGACCTGGGCGACGACATGGACGTGGGCGCCGAGGCGCCGCCGCCGCCGCCGTCGGAGCCGCCGCCGGCGGTCCGCGGGCCGCCGCGGCGATCCGGCGGCCGCGCGAAGCCGAACGCGAAGCCCCCGGCGAAGCCGCCCAAGGGCGGCGGCGGCAAGCCGGCCAAGGGCGACGACGACAAGAAGACGCGCAAGTACAAGTGCAGCCGCTGCGGCCAGATCAAGGCGAACCACGTCTGCCCCTACGTGCTCCAGGAGAGCGTCGCCGTCGCGTCCCAGGCGGACCCCACGGTGACGGTCTCGACCATGGGCGAGCGCACGCTCACGGCCAAGGCGCGCGTCATCACCGCCGCCTAGGGGGCTGTTAACGACCTTGTACGAGCGCGCGCGCGGGTCCGCTAGAGCTTCGCGTAGGCGCGGTCCGCGCCGCAGTGGAAGCGCACGGAGCAGCAGCGCACGGCGCAGGAGCAGAGCGTCGGGTCGCCGTCGCCGGCGCGCGGCGACGCCGACGGCGGCTTGTAGGACCGCAGCGACAGCGACGACGCGACGACGG
>NW_008705778.1:3909-9789 GCF_000186865.1 Aureococcus anophagefferens
TCGGCGCGTCCCCGCCAAATGGTAGCCGGCCGCGCGGACGGCCCCGGCGAGCGCGGCCGGGTCCGCGGCGCCGGCGACGGCCGCCGTGCCGTCCTGCACCGACACGTCGACGGCCTCGACGCCGTCGACGGCCTCGAGCGCCTCGCGGACCCACGTCTCGCACTGGCCGCACGACATGCCCTCGACGGCGAGCGTCTGCGTCGTCGCCGCGCCGCCGCCGCCCGCGGCGTCGCTCGCGTCGAAGCCCGACGCCTCGACGGCGTCGACGAGGTCCGCCAGCGCCAGCGACGCGCCGGGCGCCGCCGCGACGGTCGCGAGCCCGCGCTCGAGGTCGACGTCGGCGCGGGCGACGCCGGCGACGCCCTCGAGCGCCGACGTCACGGCGCCGACGCAGTGGCCGCAGGTCATGCCGCCGATGCGCAGGACGTGCGCAGCATCGTCATCGGCGCTCGGCATTGCGTGCGGTCACGCGCTCAGAGTCTTCCTCAGCGCGTGGCCACGTTGAGGCCGCTCTTGCCACATCTTCCTGCTCGACGGCGCGCGCCTAGGTTTAGAGGGGGTAGGACGCTTACGGTATTCTAGTCGAGGTCTGCGTCCGGTCACGGTCTCGACCATGGGCGAGCGCACGCTCACGGCCAAGGCGCGGGTCATCACCGCCGCCTCGGGGGCTGTTAACGACCTGGTACGAGCGCGCGCGCGGGTCCGCTAGAGCTTCGCGTAGGCGCGGTCCGCGCCGCAGTGGAAGCGCACGGAGCAGCAGCGCACGGCGCAGGAGCAGAGCGTCGGGTCGCCGTCGCCGGCGCGCGGCGACGCCGACGGCGGCTTGTAGGACCGCAGCGACAGCGACGACGCGACGACGGACACGGACGAGAGCACCATGGCGAGCGCCGCGACCTCCGGCGGGAGCCGCACCTCGAGGAACGGGTAGAGCGCCCCCGCGGCGATGGGGATGCCCAACCCGTTGAAGGCGAGCGAGAAGAAGAGGTTCGCCTTGATGCGCCCGAAAGTCGCGCGGCTCACCTCGATGGCCGTCGCGACGTCGTCGAGCACGCTCCGGATCAACACGACGTCCGCGGTCTCGACGGCGATCTGCGCGCCCGCGCCGATGGCCACGCCTAGATCGGCCGCGGCGAGCGCCGGCGAGTCGTTGACGCCGTCGCCGACCATGGCGACGACGTGGCCCTGGTCCATGAGCGACGTCACGTTCCGCGCCTTGTCGTCCGGCCGCACCTTGGCGAGCACGCGCGAGATGCCGCACTGGCGCGCGATGGCCTGGGCCGTGCGCTCGTTGTCGCCCGTGAGCATCCAGACCTCGATGCCCAGGTTCGACTGCAAATGCGAGACGACGCGCGCGGCCTCGTCCCTGATAATGTCGGCGACGCCGATCATGCCCACGACGTCCCCCGACCCCGCCGGCGGCGGCTTCTTCGCCGTCGCCCTGAAGTCGTCGGCGACGAGGCGCCGGCCGCCGACGGCCGCGTGGACGAAGACGACCGTCGCGCCGTCGGCCTCGAGGGCCTTGGCGCGCGCGTCGCGCTCGGGCCCGAGAGCGCCGCGGCCGCCGCCGGCCGCGGCGACGAGGTCCCGCGTGCCCACGTGGAGCACGAGCTCCGGCGCCGCGGCGTCGTCCGCGCGCCGCAGCGCCGCGGAGACGCCCCGGCCGACGAGCGCGTCGAAGGCGACGACGCGGAACCGCGGGCCCCGCCAGCCCCGCCGCCCCCGCGCCTCCGCGGCCGTGGCGACGAGCGCGGACGCGAGCGGGTGCTCCGAGCCGCCCTCGGCGACGCCGACGGCGTCCAGCAGCGCGTCCGCGAGCGCGTCGCCGTCGCCGTCGTCCGCGACGCCGAGCGAAGCCGCGAGCGACGCCTTTTGCGCGGACGAGGTGGCGAAGACGTCCACGGACGACACGTCCGGCTGGCCCCGCGTGAGCGTGCCCGTCTTGTCGAAGACCACCGCCGACACCTTGTGCGCGACCTCCAGGGGCCGCCCGCCCTTGATCAGCACGCCGTAGCGCGCGCCGAGGCCCGTGCCCACCATGACCGCCGTCGGCGTCGCCAACCCCAAGGCGCAGGGGCACGCGACGACCAGCACGGCGATGCTGAAGAGGAAGGCGAAGAGGAAGCGCCCCTCGTCGTCGTACCAGTCCCGGGGCACCGCCTCCGTCGCCGCGAGCGAAAACCAGAGAGCAAAGGCCGCGACGGCGACGGCGACGACGCCCGCGACGAAGTTCCGCGCGACGTAGTCCGCGAGCGCCTCGATCTGCGTCTTCGACCCCTGCGCCTGCTCCACGAGCTTGACGATGGACGCGAGGAGCGACTCCGTGCCCACTGCGGTAACTCTCGCAAATAAAACGCCCGGCCCGGCGTTGATCGTGCCGCCGTAGACCTTGCCCGCGGCCTCCTTGTCGTCGTCGGCGGGCCGCTTCTCCACGGGCATGGACTCGCCCGTGAGCATGCTCTCGTCGCAGTTCGACTCGCCGCTGACGACGGCGCCGTCCGCGGGCACGGCCTCGCCGGGCTTGATCTTGACGACGTCGCCTCGACTCAGACTGCCCGCGTCGACGACCTCCTCGTAGTCGCCGCCGTCGTGTGCGACACCGTCGCCATCTTCGGCTGGAGGCTCAGCAGCGCCTGGAGCGCCTCGGACGTCCGGCCCTTGGCCTTGGCCTCCATGAACTTCCCCAGCAAAACAAAGGCGATCAACACCGACGACGTCTCGAAGAAGTGGTGGCCCGAGACGCAGTCCGCGTCGTCCGCGTGGGACCCGTGGTGGCCGTGGCCGCCGCCGCCGTCGCTGCACTGTCGGAACTTGCGGCAGCACGGCCGGTTCCCCGAGACCTCGTAGAGCACGTAGATCGAGTAGAAGTAGGCCGCCGACGTGCCCAGCGCCACGAGCACGTCCATGTTCGCCGTGCCGTAGCGCAGGCTGTTGAACGCGCCGACGTAGAACCGGAAGCCGAGGACGAACTGCACGGGCGTCGCGAGCAGCAGCGACCCGAGCGCCTCGACGGCGAGGTAGCGGCTCCGCCCCGCGAGCGCGTTGGACTGGAGCGCGAGCACGGCGTCGCGCGCGCCGTAGGGGATCACGAGCATCATGACCACGAAGACCGGCGCCGCGAGCGCGAACGCGACGGCCGCGCGCCGCCGGAACGCGCGGACCTCGGCGACGCGCGCCAGCTTCCGCGCGCGCTCCTCGCCGGCGACGTCCACACCATCGTCGTCGGCTTGAACGCTCGCGTCGTAGCCGAGCTGCGACAGGCGGTGCGCCAGAAGCCGCGGTCCGACGATGCGCGCGTCGTAGAGCACCTCGACGGCGTCGAGGACGAGGAACACGGTGACGTCCCGCACGCCGTCGAGCCGCTTCAGCGCCCGCTGGATGCGCGGCGGGCAGCTCGGGCAGATCATGCCCTTGGTCGCGAGCGTCGTCTTCGCGACGTGCGGGTCGTCGCTCGCCGCCTTCTCGCCCTCGGCCTCGACGCGCGCCGTGTCCGGCGACGACGCGTAGCCCGCCTGCTTCACGGCGGCGACGGCGCGTGTCACGAGCGCCGGCGACGCGCCGAGGGCGCGGAACGTCGCGACGTCCGTGACGCAGTTCACGGAGATGTCGTCGACGCCGAGCGACCGGAGCGCCTTGGCGACGCGCGACGCGCACGCCGCGCAGGTCATGCCCTCGACGCGCAGCTCGACGACGCTCCAGGTCGCGTCGTCGCCGTCCTTTGGTGTCGCCGCGACGGCTTCTTCGCGCGCGGCGGCGGCGCCCTTCTCCGGCGCGTCGCCCGCCAAATGGTAGCCGGCCGCGCGGACGGCCCCGGCGAGCGCGGCCGGGTCCGCGGCGCCGGCGACGGCCGCCGTGCCGTCCTGCACCGACACGTCGACGGCCTCGACGCCGTCGACGGCCTCGAGCGCCTCGCGGACCCACGTCTCGCACTGGCCGCACGACATGCCCTCGACGGCGAGCGTCTGCGTCGTCGCCGCGCCGCCGCCGCCCGCGGCGTCGCTCGCGTCGAAGCCCGACGCCTCGACGGCGTCGACGAGGTCCGCCAGCGCCAGCGACGCGCCGGGCGCCGCCGCGACGGTCGCGAGCCCGCGCTCGAGGTCGACGTCGGCGCGGGCGACGCCGGCGACGCCCTCGAGCGCCGACGTCACGGCGCCGACGCAGTGGCCGCAGGTCATGCCGCCGATGCGCAGGACGTGCGCAGCATCGTCATCGGCGCTCGGCATTGCGTGCGGTCACGCGCTCAGAGTCTTCCTCAGCTTCATTCGCCTCGAGTAATATTGCGCAAGCTAATGTTGAGCTGCAAGTTGGTGAAGGACACAACTCTCTACAACTCCAGCCCGAGTTGTCTCTCCGCGGGGCAGCCTATGGCCACCTAGTTCCCGCGTCGTTTTGGTGCCGCCGCGGGCAGCGTCGTCCGGCCGGCCGCGTAGCGGTTCCGGCCGCCCGCCGGCGCCCGCGCCGCGCGCGTGAGCCGCGGCGAGCGCGCCGGGCTAGCCGCCGGCGCGCGCCACCATGTCGTCCGGGAACCAGCGGCCGTCGATCCTCAAGCGCATGTCCATCGTCGGGGGCCTGAGCAGCGCCGCCCCCAAGGCGAAGCCGCCCGCCCCGGCGCCGTCGCCGCCGCGGCTCGGGCCCGACGCGTCCATCGAGGAGCGGCGCGCGCAGTTCCCGGCGCAGTGGCCGAAGGACGCCGAGGACCACTTCCCGGACGCGCCCCAGGGCGAGCTCGAGCTCAAGAAGGGCATCGTCGCCTCGGAGGCCATGCGCGTCGACGCGGGCAACGGCTATTTGCTCAACTTCGCGACGATGACCCAGCGCGGCCACTACCCGTCGGACCCCGACAAGCGGAACCAGGACGCGTACTTTGTAAAGACGGACTGGCTCGGCCAGGGCACGCACCTCTTCGCCGTCTTCGACGGCCACGGCCCCCACGGCACGGAGTGCGCGGAGTTCGCGCGGGACAACGTGCCCGCGCTGCTCCAGCAGTCGCTGAAGATCAACGGCACCGCCGACGAGGCCGCGGTCCGCGAGTCCTTCCGGGACGCGCACGTCGTCACGAACGAGCGCCTGTCGACGTCGGGCATCGACGACATGTACAGCGGCACGACGGCGATATCTGTCTTCTGCGACCGGGGCACGCTCTACGTGAGCAACGTGGGCGATTCGCGGACGATGCTCGGCACGGCGACAGAGGACGGCGGCGTCGGCTGCGAGGCGCTGAGCTTCGACCACACGCCCTACCGGTCCGACGAGCGCGAGCGCGTCAAGCAGCAGGGGGCCCGGGTCCTGAGCTTCGACCAGGTCCACGGCCGGCGGCCGCTGGGAGAGTCGTGGGACGTGAAGCTCGGCGAGGAGGTCGACGACGTCGGCGACCCGCCGCGCGTCTGGGACGACTCGCTGGAGACGCCGGGCACGGCGTTCACGCGGTCCATCGGCGACTCCGTCGCCGAGACCTTGGGCATCTTCGCGGAGCCCGAGGTCTTCACCAGGGCAGCACAAGAGAGCGAAATTCCCAACTTCAAAGGCTCCGATCTCGGCCGTTTTCCATCGTTTCGGCTGATTTTTGGACGAGCGATCATCTCTCGGAACGGTCTCGAAGCGTGGACGCTTTTTTCGGAACGCGCGCGCGCGGAACACTCACGTTGAAGCGACGTTGAATCACCCTTTTGCTGCCCAGGTCTTCACGCACGACCTCAAGCCCTCGGACCGCGTGATCATCGTCGCGTCCGACGGCGTCTTCGAGTTCCTGACCATGAAGCAGTGCGTCGAGATCGCCATGCTCTACGACGACCCGGAGCAGGCCGCGCGCGCGCTCGTCGGCGAGGCCTACAAGATGTGGATCACGCGCGAGCTCCGGTCCGACGACATCACCATCGTCGTCGC
>NW_008705779.1:0-2218 GCF_000186865.1 Aureococcus anophagefferens
GGAACATGCAGGTTGTCATCATGCACAGGACAGAGGTGGCAGGGATTTTTGCTGTTCTTTGCAGCTCCACCTCTACACTTAACTTTTTTTATTCCATTTTCCTCCTCGACAGTACCGCTGGTTTTCCATGTAGAAGAGAGGTCCTTAGCCGATTTTATCATCAGGTAAAACTTTCTCCCAAGCCGCTTATGATTGAAGTAACCACCCCTCTTGTCCAACTCCCTCTTGAACCTGTAGACCATGTTCAATGCAGGAAACGCATGCCATAATAAGCCAGTCTCTTTATGCATAATGGCCCCAGATGGCAGCAGATTACCTGTGCTCTGGAATTTTCTGTTTAATAACCCATCAATAGCATCCCTGGCAGGTGCCCCTGGTAGCTGTACGGCAGCAAAAGTGACTGACTGATGAGCGGTCACTTGGCCATTATCGCCGGTTCCTTTAACCTCCACCGCATCAGCTGGACTGTGTCCCCTGTCATTCAGGCCATTGTCTTGAAGGTAAATTTCGAGACCATTCTGAAAATCTCCGAGAGCAGCGTAATCACCATCATGAATCTTTATTCCCATATCATTAGCTGGAATTTTAAAATCCAGCTTAAACATAGCAGACATGAAAGCGGTAGCTTCCTTGATTTTTACTCTCAATTTGACATGATGAGGGATGATCCAATTGCCTCTTAGCTTCCTGGGCATGCGCCGCCCGAAATCCGACACGAACCACTGGTCTGTCAGTTTCACCGTAATGTCATGCATGTTCTGGATGTCACCGATCGAAAGTTTGGCCCTGGTGTCCAACTGGCACACCCATTTCCAGGGCTGTCCAATCTGGGCACTAAACTGGGTTAAGACTTGAACTGTAATGGTGGCCCATAAACCACCAAAACGGTGCTCTGCAGAATACAAATTTTGGACCATGTAGATCATCATGGTGTGCCACGCGTCCAGGGTCTGATCTCTCCCTGTAATGGGACACATTTTACTCTTCTTCAGCTCATGGATGAGCAGCACAGTTCTCTGGCAGACCATCCACTGGTCGCTCCCGAGCTCCTCCGGTTGCTTCCATGTCTCACGCCCTAATGCCCTCATGATCATATTTTTTTCACTGTTCGATAAGCCAGCTTCAAAGGTGTCTGAAGGAAGTCTTTTTCTTCTCTTAGAGATGGGCCCCATTAAATCCTGGTCACTCACTTGGCACCCCGCGTCCATAGTTTGAACCGGTCCGGCAGTTGCTGCGGCAGTTGGCCGTCGAAGCAACTTTTTCAGCGCCTTGCTCAGCGGTTGAGAATCAGCCTTACACACCTTTGCCCCATCCTCGCTGTGGTGTACCCGAACCTTCTCCACGGTCGCGTCCTCCATGTACGGCACCAGCGCGTCCCATGTCTCCCGGTCGACCGTTAACTCCTTGAACTTGACGTAGCCCTTGGTGCGCTTCTCCTTCACAGGCGCGTCAGGGGCTGTGCGGTTGTCCATGTGTCCGAAAGCAGTCCTCCGGCCCGGGTCATACGGGACGCCCGCTGCCAGCGGTTGCGTTTCCATGGCAGCGGCTACCAGTGGAGCGATGAAACTCAGCTAGCTGAGATCTCGTCCGACCAATGGGATGAGCCGATTGGATTCTTGGAAAATATATCATTCGTTCTCTACATGCCCGACGAGGAGCGACACCCGTGGGTTGTCCTCCCCCAACGGATTACCATGACTAATAGTAGGGCTCTGCGACCAGTCGACGTCGCCGTCGAAAACCGCTGGCCCGGGCCCCAGATTCAACGAAATTGCATTTACGGCAGTACAATATGTTTCCGGTAACGAGTTAGTGAGTTTAGACCACCTATCATCATCCAGCTAAATAAAACTGCTGGTTGTGGTGGTCCTCTCCCAGCTCGCCGCTTCCCCGGGGTCCGGGGTGGCGCGGCTTATATTTTTTGGGTGTCATGGTTTCTGCTGGCAACCAGGGGTTGGGATTGAATGATAAATTGCTTGAGCATTTGAAATTGGAGGTCTGTGATATGGCTATGGGTATGTTGTCAGGCGGCGCCATCCCGCCGGCGCCTATCCATGAAAACACACTCTTGGCTCTGATGTTTGAATTACTACCATATGATAATTCTGATAAATCAGAGTTTTCTGAGGAGAGGCTTCACAGTTATTTGAGCGGACTCAATGACGAGATAATCGAGGAGGAACGCAAAAAGGAGCCCCCTGAACTCGGGTCAGCGTAT
>NW_008705779.1:2942-5051 GCF_000186865.1 Aureococcus anophagefferens
CCGCCGCCGCCGCCGCCGCCGCCGCCGCCGCCGCCGCCGCCGACGACGACGACGACGACGCGCGCGTGGGTATTCGAACCTACAACCGGACAGAAAACAGCACAGGGGAGGTCAATATCGTTCGATGTGTCAAACTGTAACGGCAATATATACGGGGCTGCCAAAATCGAATCGGGACGCGCACACCGCAGCCGCAGAGATCGAATCCGACAGCACGAACTCCTCAGACATGTTCCGGCGCGCGCCGCGCGCGTGCGCCGGCAGAAGGCTGTGTTCCGGAGCGCGCGACTCCCGGCGCGTTCCGGCCGTTCCGGCGTACCGGTGCAGCCCCCAGACGCTGTTCCGGCGACGCCTGCCCTCGAAATTTAGCGGAACATGGTTCCGGAACATGAAACCTCAACTTCGCATGTTTCCCGCCGTCGTCGGCGCCCCTTTATTGGCGATCCTTTAAGTTCGGCGCGAGCCCGTACTTCCCGAACTGGGGTGCCCCTTCAAACTCGGTCATCTTCCCCGCGCGCGCAGCTCCTGAAAAAAATCCGGTGTTTCACAGTGGTGGTTCCAGCCTCTAGCGAGGATAGCTTTGGGTTGGAGGAACACTTGCGGAAGGCGACAACTGCGAGGTCTGATGAGCAAGCAGCGCAGGAGACCTTGAGAGATGATTCGGCTGAGCCGCAGCCGCATAGACCAGAGGACCCTGTGCTCTTGGCATCGCCCGAGACCACTGGGCAAGCGGGGCAGTTGCCCAGACGCCCGCATGTGCTGTGCGATTTTGGTCCTGCTCCTAAGACTGGCCGGCAACCTATGGCCGCAACAGCCGTACTACTGGAGCAGAACCTGCAGTTGCGCCCTGCACCCGCTCCGAGAAGGAGCTCTAGGATTGAGGGCCTACCGCCTCAGAACTTTAAGGAGCCAGATGGTCGGAAAACCCCAGGCGTTGGCGGGGCAGATCACGTCCCTCCTGCAGGTCCACCCGCTCCGCGTGGACAACAGACTAACGCCGTTAGACTGGTCGAGTCCTTGGAAAGGCTAGGAGACGCCTCTGCCGGAATAACAGCTAGGCGAGAGATTGCCAAAGCGCACTAAGTAAACGGCAGCAACTCTCGGTCGAGGAGTGTATATTACTGGAGATGAGCCACGACCTCGTGGCTGGGCATGCCAATGATGCCAACTTTGTCCAGTACTTCCAGGTTGAGGGGCTGGAGGACCGCGCGATAGTGTTGGTCATGTCAGCCAGGTTGCCAGTGGAGCTGAACATAATCCATGTCGGCAATGTGACTGACGAGTCGCAGGTGCACTATCTGCTCCTGGACCAAGGCCACTGCAGGCCGATGTACCCCGACAGTCCGCGGCACGCGACCTTGGCCGGGGTTCACGAGTGGCTCGATAGCCAGAATTGCGAGGCAGTCAAACTGTATTCGACACCATGGGAGGACGTGCTGGATGAAGAGAATGGCAGTGAAAGGTTTCTGGACAAGAAAGAATTGTCGCTATGCGACCAATGTAAGGGTTGCAACCAGCAGGCTGCGAGAGTGCGCCTTCCCCATGCCTGGCGAACAGGGAAATGTGGGATATGCAGTCCAGCGTCTCTCACTGACAGTTTTGAGTATGAGTGCAAACCTTGTCCCGAGGCTGCGTCTCTCACTGACAGTTTTGAGTATGAGTGCAAACCTTGTCCCAAGGCTGCTGGTGCCACCTGGCGGCCGCGTCCGATGGGCACGGCCGTGCCAGATGTCATCGAGGAGTGGTTGGCGAAGCCTGGTAGCGCATTGGAGTCGCAAGCGAGCAAACTCGATGTTTTTGATAAGTCCCGCCCGCCCGACCCTGATGGCTGGACCGACGACGCAATTAGCGTCGACGTGTTGGCTACTGCCCCATATGCTCCTGGGGCAGAGATTATACTCCTCAAAATTTCTGAGGCAGTGGGTCAAACGTGTCCGGCAGGTATCAAAACAGGCGAGGCAACGGCCGAGGCCATGGCTGCAATGCTGAACTCCCTAGAAGTGGCCGCCCGTTTAGGTACGGAGCTGGCCGTCCTCTGCGGTTCCTGGAAAAGCACCATCCAGAACTATAGAAAGTTCCACTTGCAACGGAACCCAGACAACAGAGCTA
>NW_008705779.1:31947-33486 GCF_000186865.1 Aureococcus anophagefferens
ACTCGGGCTCGGAGACCTCGAAACTCCAGTCCGTGTCGCGGGCGAACACGCAGAAGCCGAGATCACTCTTGCCCGCCCCCCTCGCGTCACGCGTCGCGCCCCCACAGGGCCGCTCAGCTTCTGCAGCCCCTCGGATGACATGGAGTGTTTTTTCGAGACCGCCGACCCCGGGTTTCTACTGCGAACTACCCTCACTTTCTCCCCCGAAGACCCGGAACATGCCGAACCCAGCATCAGCGATCGTTGACGGCCATGCTCGATAGCAGTAGCTCGCCTGCAGTGACTGCCAGTCGTTGATATCATTATAGTGAAGTTATTCTCATCGAGTCAGCGGTTGAATTCATCGATCTTGACTAGGCTTTACCACAATGAGCTCTAGTTTTATTACATTAAGCTTAAGCTTTTTTAAAATATTATGCCCTTCTTCGCGCTGCCGCTGCCCTTGTCGGCCCAGTTCGTCTTGCGCCCAGTCGCTGAGCAGCAGGACCCTCGGCGGCGAGGCAAAGCTCACTAGTGGAGCTCGAGCAGAAATGCAGAGCTCTCATTGGTCGGACGTATCTCACTGCAAGCAATTCATTGTACAGAGCATGGCCCCACGATCTATGAAGCTGGGTTTGGCATGTTATGCTTCACGGGGGAAGAAAACGAGAGCACTTCGCCGTAGGAACTCGGGCTCGGAGACCTCGAAACTCCAGTCCGTGTCGCGGGCGAACACGCAGAAGCCGAGATCACTCTTGCCCGCCCCCCTCGCGTCACGCGTCGCGCCCCCACAGGGCCGCTCAGCTTCTGCAGCCCCTCGGATGACATGGATAACGAGATAGTAAACTCCGACACGGGGAGGCAGCCTAGTGGGGCTGCCCTGCCGTGTGAGGGTGAACTATCGAGGTTACGCAGTGGCGGTACACCGGCGTCTCTGTTATCCTCACGTCACCTCAGCTGCCGTAGTGTACGGGGGCTGGGGCTACTGGACGAACGGGCAGAGGATCTGCCTCACTAGGTCCAGGAAGACTCTCCGTCTATTACAGTGCGGGAAGCAGCTATAACAGGGTTAGAAAGTATTAAGGAGGGGAAGGAAATTGGGTGGCTCTGTACCAGCGAGCCACTAGGGAGATACAAAACTCTCTATCTCTCTACTCCCCCTGGATCGTAAGCCAATAATGAAGATCCATGTAGAGCATTTTTGTTCCAGAGCCTTCAAGCATATAGGACATGATATAAGATTGCACCGCAAGCTAACAATTCTACCACACGAGACAGGCGCGACCAGTCTGCAGATGGGGCGTTAGGTGTTGCAAACGAGGGGTCTACATCAACCATAGTCTGACAGGAAGGAACAGGTGGTGACAGTCCACGGCGGTGGTGATCCTGCACCAGCCTGGTAGCTCTTTTTGCCATTCCCTGCTTGTAAAGCAATTTAGCAACATTCAACTTAGCACGAGAGGACGGGGAAGAGTTGTCAGAGCCATGGTGTTTGAGGACGTCTGTGTTTACAGGACCATCGCCACAGAGATTGTACTCCTGCGGATTCAAAAATGAAGT
>NW_008705779.1:34289-36486 GCF_000186865.1 Aureococcus anophagefferens
TCGATTTCAGATGAAGAGGTTGATTGAGACCAACGATTGCTGCTAGCTAGGAAAGGATACTTCTTAAACAAGTCATCAATCTTGGCCTTGACGTTCATAGAGAGTACACCGTCAATATACGAGATATCCATGCCCAGGAAGGAGTTAATGTTCTCATCCCATTGATGCTCTCCTTTGAATTTCTCTTGGAACAGTTTCCGCAGCTCCGCTATTTTGCTGACGTCAGTCCCCGTCACCAAGATGTCATCAACAAATACGGCACACGCAACCCATTTACCTTCATGGTGATGTATGTAGAGACTGGTATCATTCTTGCTGCGAATGAAGCCAGCTTCTAGTAGAACTGAGTTCAAAAGTTTATTCCATAACATAGGTGCCTGCTTAAGGCCATACAGGGATCTGAGCAATCGGATTCCCAGTTTGGAGTCTGGAAACTTGTCCTGTATGCTTTCCAGCAAGTCAGACCTAATGTCTACACCTTTAGGAAAGGAGATGAAAATTGGTCTATCAAGTTTGGTTTGGATAAAGGCCTGTGCTATGTCGCTATGGTGAATAGGTAGGTTGTGGTGAACAGCCAGTGCCATGAGTGTACGAGATGTAGTTAGAGAAGAGGAGGGACTGTACGTTTAGTTCTTTGATCAGTTTGACTACATCGTCAGTTGCCATAGCTCACTAGTGGAGCTCGAGCAGAAATGCAGAGCTCTCATTGGTCGGACGTATCTCACTGCAAGCAATTCATTGTACAGAGCATGGCCCGTCGGGTAGGTCGGCAGACTCGCCAAAGAACGGGACTATTTGTTGCACAGACACCTCTTGCTGTTTACCGTCTAACATATCCTCAATCACATATTTCACCGGACTTTTCCTCTTAACCACCTTGTAGGGTCCATGCCACTTAAAGCACAGCTTATCTACTTGATCGTCGCAATACCACAGAACCAGACTTCCAATGCCAAACTCTACGTCGTAGTGGCCAGCGTCATATTGCAGCTTTTGCGCAGCCTTGGATTCCTCATGGGCCTCCCGGACTAGGCGCTCTGCCAGCTCATACCGCTCGGACACTTCCTGGAGCTTTTCTTGATAAGTCTTACTCTGGAACACAAGTTCTTTCACAGCCAGATCTTCTGGATAGGCTGGCTCGAACCCATTGCGCATCAAAAAGGGGCTAATAGTCGTCCCGGGGATGAACTTTTTGTTGTAACTGAATACTATATACGGTAGGACTTCATCCCAATTATCATGAATCGCGTTACTCTTGCCTAATGCAATACGCAAAGACGATCCCAAATAACGGTGAACACGTTCCACCGGGTTGCTCTGAGGGTGGTACGGAATAGAATACCCGAACCTGACCTTAAACAACTCTAAAAAGTTTTGCATGAGCTCATTTTTGAACTCGGTCCCGTTGTCAGAAACAACGGAGCCCTTTACTATTTTTCTTCTGCCACCCTTAACGGAGACCAACCGAGAAGGCAAAAGTCCTTGGAGAACAATGTTCTGTACAAAAGCTTCAAGCACATCAACTGCGCTCTTTGACTTAATCGGAACTGCTGTTAGATGATGGCTAAATGCATCCATCATCGTCAGTACGTAACAATACTGGTGCTCCGTAGTGCGTCGCAGTGGCCCCACCAAGTCTATGGAGAGTAAACTCCCGCTATGCTGGTGTAAGGTTTGCTGCAGTTTGCCCGCTTTTTTCGGCAGCCAGCTTTTAGCCTTACGGCACCATAGACAATGTCGGACATATCGTCCCACGTCAGCGTCCATGTTTGGCCAATATAATCTCTGTTTCAAGTCTTGAAGGGTACTGTCTCGACCTGCATGCTGGTTAAAGTCTGAGTCATGATGGATGCGGATTTCCTCTCTTCGTAACGTGACTGGCACGTACTTGAGCTCCTTTTTACCATCCTCACGCTGCCACAGTATACCGTCATCTATCAACCAACGCTCCTGCGCCTTCGCCTTTTTGCTGGGGTCACTGGCGTTAAGTTGTTTTTGTATCTTTAAGAAAAATGGGTCGTCGACAGCCGCATCTTGATATTGTTTATCTGTGATCGTGTCGCTTGCTTGCAACGCGATCCGGTCTCTTTTAGCTTGGTCTATTTCTTTCAGGCTTTCTTGATCCTGCGAACTGTCTGTTTCTTTGCTTTCATCATCATTTTCACTAATCGTAGGCATGGCCACCCCCTCAAAATGT
>NW_008705780.1:0-1189 GCF_000186865.1 Aureococcus anophagefferens
CGTCGTCCGCTGCCGCTGCGAGGCCGCGCCGGGCGGCGGCTGCCGCGACGAGTTCGAGGTCGCGGCCGCCGACGGCCGCGGCCTCGGCGCGGGCGCGCGCGACGAGCTCCGGCGCGCGCTCGAGGCCGCGGCCGGCGCCGACGCGCCGCGCGCGACGACGCTCCGCGTGGCGGCGCCGGACCGGCCGGGCCTCCTCGCGTCCATCGCCGCGAGCCTCGACGCGCTGAGCCTCAGCGTCGTCGGCGCGCGCATCACGACCGTCGACGCGCCCGACGCGCGCGAGCCGTCGGCCGTCGACGCCTTCGACGTCGTCGACGCGGACACGGGCGCGCCCGTGCTCGACCCCGCGCGGCTCCGGCGCATCGAGGCGCGCCTCGCGGAGGACATCGGCGACGCGCCGCCGCCGCCGCCGCCGCGCGCCGCGCCGGCGGGCGACGACGCGCCGCGCGTCGCGGCGCGGGGCGCGTTCCGCGCGGGCCGCGCGGCGGCGCCGCGCGACGCGGCGCCCGCGGGCCAGTCGCCGCCGCGCGACGCGTCGCCGGGGGGCCAGTCCCCCGCGTCCCTCTACGACGCCCTCATGGAGCGCACGAGCAGCTTCGAGTCGCTCCTCTCCGCGTCCGAGCCCTCGGCCTCGCCGCCGGGCGCCCGCGACGACGACGACGACGCGTCCGTCGACTACGCGAACGTCTTCGCGGCCTGAGCGCCCCCGGGCGCTGCACATAACACCGCGCCGCGCGTCGGGCAGAACGCGCCGCCGCCCCTAGGCGCCGCCCCCGGCTTGCCGGCCTCGCGCGTCGCCGAGTCGGGCAAGGGAAAAGAGCGGCCATCTACACGTCCCCGAGGACGCGGGGCGCGGCGGCGGCCGGGGCGGCCAGCGCCGCCGCGAGGCCGGCGCCGAGGAGCGCGCCGAGCGCGAGGGCGCCGGCGAGGAGCCCGTAGGGGCCGCCGCGGGCGCGGACGTCGACGACGCGGTCCGCGGCGGCCGCGGCTTCGGCGGGCGGCGCCGCGGGCCCGGCGTCGCGCGGCGCGTCCGCGGCCCCGCCGGCCCGCTGCGCGGGCGGCCCGGGCCCGCGGCGCGCGGCGCCGAAGCGGCAGGCCGCGCACGCCGAGACCCGGCGCCCGAAGCGCGCCCAGTCGCGGTCGACGCGGCGCGCCGCCGCGGCGTAGAGCCGCTCGTCCGCGGCGTCGA
>NW_008705780.1:2460-3534 GCF_000186865.1 Aureococcus anophagefferens
GCTGCGCGAGCTCTCGCGCGCGGACAGCGCGCGGCCTACGCGAGGAACGTCGGCGCCCGGCGCCGCGCCGCGGCCGCCGCCGCGCGACGCGCGCGCGCGCAGGTCTTCGCGGCGTCGAGCTGCCGGCGGAAGATCGACGGCGCCAAGCCCGCGGTGCTCAACCGCCACGTCTTCTTCTACGACTTCGGCGACCGCACGGCGCCGCCGCTGGCGCCGGCCGCGCCGCGCCCGCCCGCGCGGGCGCCGACCGCCGGTCCGGGACGCCGGGCCTCGCGGCGCGCGAGCTCGGTCGCGTCGGCGCGTCCTCGGCCGACGCGCGCGCGCGCCTCGTCGAGCGCCCCGCGGAAACGCGAGGACCTCGCGCGACGCGGCCGACGACGCGCGCGCGGACGGCGACGGGACGCTCCGCGCGCCGCCCAGGCCGCCGCGCGGGCCCGGCGAGGGCGTCATCCACGTCAACCTCCTCCGCGAGCCCGCGAGTCGCGCCGGCGCGCCGCGGGCCGCCGCCCGGCGCCACCGCCGGCCCGCGCACGCAGGTGAGCCGCTGCGTGAGCCGCTTCTACTACGAGCGCGACGCGCGCGGCACCGTCGCCGCCGACGTCGCGCTCCGTGTGGAAATCAACCAGTGAGCCGGGACGTCGGGGCCAAACTTCAGAGATCTCTAGCTCGGTCAAATCGAAGTCGATTCGGCTGATTTTTGGACGGATCGATTGCTCTCGTCGAGTTCTCGAAGCACAGCGGAAGTGCTCGTGTCGAAACATTCGGATACGCGCACATTCAATCCGACAATGATTGAATTTGCACGCAGGTCACGCTCGACGCGTGCATGGACCGCGGCGACGCGCTCTGCGCGTTCTGGGCCTTCGACGGCGCGGGCGCCGCGCCGCCGACCCGCCCGCGGCCGCGCCGCCGACCCGCGCGACGCCCAGGCGACGCGGACGCGGTCTCGCACGGCCTCGGCGGCTTCTCGCGCGCGCGCCAGCTCACGGAGGAGTGCGCGTCCAACTACCTCACGCGCTGGTTCTGCGGCCACGACCCGGCGCGCGCGCCGGCGCCGGCGCGGGGGGGGGGGCG
>NW_008705780.1:8548-9411 GCF_000186865.1 Aureococcus anophagefferens
TCGCGTCCGCCGAGGCCTTCGTCGCGGCGGCCTGCGGCGCGCCCGCGGCCGTCGGCGGCAAGCGGAAGCGGCCGGCGGCGGAGGCCGCGTCCCTCGAGGACCTGCCCGCCAAGGTCGCCGAGGTCTCGCTCGAGGTCGCGCCCCCGCCCCCCGCGCGGCCGCCCCTCGACGCGGCGGCCGCCGCGCGGCTCGTCGCGGCGGCCGCCGCGGACGTCGAGCGCGGCGACGACCTCGCGGAGCGCGGCGGCGACCGCGACGCGGCCGCGCGGGCCTACCACCGCGGCGCGACGCGCCTCGAGGGCGTCCGCGCGGCCGCGGGCAACCTCGGGCCCGCGGAGAAGCGCCGCGTCGCGTCGGAGCTGCGCCACGCGCGCCGCGGCGCGCGCGACCGGAGCGCGCTCCTCGAGAACGCCGTCGTCGAGCGCGCGGCCTACGACGGCGGCGACGAGGACCTCCGGGCGTCCCTGAGCCGCCAGGGCAGCGCCGAGGCGCCGCCCCCGCGCGGCGGCGGCCCCGGCGCGCCCGCGGACGACCGGCCGTTCGCGTCGTGCCTCGACGGCGCCGCGGACCTGTCCGGGTCGTGCTGCGCGCTCGCGGGCGCGCGGCACCTGTCGCCCCAGGGCTCCTTCGACGGGTCCTACGCGGACGCCGACGGGCCGCCCGACGCGCCGCGGCGGCCGCCCGAGGCGCTCGACGACGCGTACGCGCTCGGCGACGCGCTCGGCCGCGGGTCCTACGGCGTCGTCGCGCGCGGCGCGCGGCGCCGCGACGGCGCCGCGTTCGCCGTCAAGACCATCGGCCTCGGCGGCGACGCGTCCTGGGACCGGCTCCACAGCGAGATCGCGGCGATGCGGCGCCTCGAC
>NW_008705781.1:0-2059 GCF_000186865.1 Aureococcus anophagefferens
CNTCGCCATCCAGGAGCGGCTGCCCCTGGCGCGCGTCGTCTACGCGAGCGCGACGGGCGTCACGGAGATCTCGAACATGGCCTACGCGACGCGGCTGGGTTTGTGGGGCAGCGGCACGCCCTTCGAGAGCTTTCGGGTCTTCGCGGAGACCATGGACAAGCGCGGCGTCGGCGCGCTCGAGATGCTCGCGCTCGAACTGAAGAGCTCGGGCGCCTACGTGTCGCGGGGCTTGGCGTGGACGCGCTGCGAGTTCGACAACGTCGAGTGCGCGCTCGACGAATCCGCGGCGCGCGACTACGACGCGCAGGCGCGCTGGTGGCGCGGGCTCCGGCGGGCCCTGGACCACGCGGCGCGGAAGACGGGCGTCAAGAAGGGCACGCTGTGGCAGCGCTTCTGGGGCGCGCAGCTGCGCTTCTTCAAGGAGGTGCAGACCGCGGCCAAGGTGCCGTTCGTCGTCCGCGAGGCGCGGCGCGCGCTCGACGAGGGCCGGTCCGTCGTGATCGGGCTCCAGTCGACGGGCGAGGCGGGGCTCGGCGACGTCATGGCGGAGAAGCACAAGCGCTTCGGCGACGCGGCGCCGGGGTTGTGCTCGTCCGCGCGCGCGTCCGCGAAGAAGTTCGTCCTCGAGTTCTTCCCGACGACGGAGGCGCTCAAGGAGCTCGACGACGTCGCCGACGAGCCCGTGCCCGACGACGCCGTGATTTACCGGCTGCTCGCGACGGCCCGGGGCCCGCCGTCGCGGGCCGAGGTCGACTCCTGGAAGCGCGCGCGCGCCGCGGCCAAGGCCGAGGCGATCCGCCGCCGCGCGCACCCGCTCGTCTTCCAGGACCTCGTGGAGCTCAAGCGCCAGATCTTGCGTGTGCTCGAGGAGCTCCCGACGCCGCCGAGCCCGCTGGACGCGCTCGTCGACGCGCTCGGCGGGCCCGCGGGCGTCGCGGAGATGACGGGCCGGTCCGGCCGCGTCGTCCGGGGGCCCTCGGGGAAATTCAAGTACGAGGCGCGCGGCGGCGACTCGGGCGACCACAGCCTCAACGTCGCCGAGCGCAAGGCCTTCATGGACGGGCGGAAGCACGTCGCGATCATCTCCGACGCCGCGTCGACGGGCGTGTCGCTCCACGCGGCCCGGGGCTCGCCCGCGGCGGGCCGGCGCCGCGTCCACATCACGTTGGAGTTGGCCTGGTCCGCGGACAAGTCCATCCAGCAGCTCGGCCGGTCCCACCGCGCGAACCAGGAGTCCGCGCCCGTCTACAAGCTCCTGACGACGAACCTGGGCGGCGAGGCGCGCTTCGCGTCGGCCGTCGCGAAGCGCCTCGCGAGCCTCGGGGCGCTGACCAAGGGCGACCGGCGCGCGGCGTCGGGCCAGGACCTGAGCGACTTCGACCTCGACACGCGCCACGGCCGCGCGGCGCTCGCGAAGCTCGCGGAGGCGTGCACGAGCCGCTTCGACGCGGCCGCCGTCGCGCTCGGCGTCGACCCGGGCGCCAAGGGCCACGAGGCCCTGAAGGCGGCGCTGGATGGGGCGCGGCGCGACTACCGGGCGCGGGCGCGCGGCGACGGCGAGGCGCGCTTCGCGGCCGCGGGGTCCTTCGCGCCGTTCTCCTGCGACGCGTACGCGGCCGCGGACCGCTCCGCGGACCTGCCGGCGGGCGACGATTGTCGTCTGCTGGCGGCGCTGGCGCGCGCGGCCTACGAGGAGCTGGCCATCGACCCGAAGAAGGACGGCGACGTCCGCACGTTCCTCAACAAGCTCCAGGCGGCGACGGTCGCGGACCAGGGCCTGTTGTTCGAGTACTTTACGGCCTGCCACCGCTGCGTGCTGCGCGACGCGCTGGCCAACGGCACGCTCGACGCGGGCGTCGCGGACATCCGGGCGACGCGGAGCTGGGTCGTGCGCGGCGAGGAGCTGGGGCGCGACGCCGTGTCCGGCGCGGCGACGCTGCTCTCGGAGATCCGCCTGGACCGCGGCGTCGACTTCGATCTGGCCGTGCGCAAGCACGACGCCGCGGCGTCCGGGGCGGCGAAGTTCGAGGGCCGCGGCGGCGCGCCGGGCGACCTGAGC
>NW_008705781.1:2829-4812 GCF_000186865.1 Aureococcus anophagefferens
AGACGTCCAAGATCAACGCGCACCTCGACAACGACTGCCCGGGCTTTAGCTAAGGCTTAGCGTCCTCGCCCGCGGGCCGGTACGCGTGGTCGAGGGAGACGCCCTGGCGGAAGCCCCGCTTGTAGAGCGTGACCTCGCCCGCGCCGCCGTCGCAGTGGACCTCGACGGTCGGCTCGACGACGTCCCCGAACGCGGGCGACGCGGCGCCCGCGGCCGACGCGGTCGAGACCGGCGTCGCGTTGATGAGGTGCCGCGTCGACGACGCCCGCAGCGTCTCCGGGTCGTGCCGCGGCGGCGTCGCCGACGGCTCCCGCCGCGGCGGCGTCTGCCGGCGCGGCGGCGTCGACAGCGCGTCCTTGACCGCGCTAAAGTCGCGCGTCGCGGGCGGCGCCCGCGCGGACGAGGCGACCTCGGGCTCGGCCGGCGCGGCGATCGCGGGCTCGGCGGCCGCCGCCGCGGGCTCGACGGGCGCGCCGGCCGAGAAGGGCGCGCCGACCTTCTCGGCCGGTCCGAGCCCCATGTGCTTGGCGTACATGCGCGAGATCTCGTCCATCGTCGCATCCCGGCGCACGCGAAAGCTCGTGACCTTGCCGCTCTTCCGGTTCGTCGCTTTCACGGTGCGGTACGGGCCGTCGTCGGCCGCCACGTTCGCCGCCATGCGAAGAGGACGCCGCTAGCACACGCCGTTACGTTCGACCATCGCGCACGGGGCAGCCCCGTCCAAAACTGGGGAGGGGCTGCCGTCGGATGTTGCTTTTTTTGTGCCCGGAGCGTGATTCCATCGAGCACCGGGTCGGAGGTTCGCTTCCTTGGACTGCTGTGTTCTAATGGTAGGAATCACGACTTTAGCTCGTGCAGTCGGCGTTCGATTCGCTGCGGCAGAGAGAAGGCATCGGAAGAGACAGCCCCCGTAGCTCAGTTGGTTAGAGCGGTGGTCTTATGAGCCACAGGCCGTGGGTTCGAGCCCCTCCGGGAGCACGTCAGAGTTCTCGTTTTTTTAGTTCGGTTTACGTGTAAGAATGTGCTGCGTTGCGTCGTTTTGCGTTATCCAAGTGCGCGGCTCGTCGATCGTCGGTCGATCGTCTCGCGGCCGCGCGCTCCGCGGCTTCCACGCCGCGCGGTCGTCGTCCGCGGCGCGCGCGGCGGCGCGCGCAGCTCCGTGTTGCGCGGTCGTCGTCCGCGGCCGCGCAGCTCCGCGCCGCACCCTCTTCACGCGCCGTAGAGGTCCGGGTACGCGTTGCAGTTCGCGACGCCGCACATGTTGACGAACGACTCCATCTTGAAAAACCCTTCGTCTCCCCACGAGTAGTCCCAGGAGTTCTTGATGGTCCAGTAGGTCATGTTCGAGACGGGGTCCGTGCCGTAGCCGACGGCGAGGACCGCGTGGTTCACGTCCATGGCCCCGTTCTTGCACACGGTCGACGAGTAGACGCCCGAAGCGTAGTCGCGGAAGTCGGACGCGACCTGGAACGCGACGGACACGGGCCCCTTCGTCGCCAGGTGGTACTTGAGGGCCGCCTACGCGCGCGGGTGACGCGCGTCGCGCGCGGGGACGCCGCGAAGCAGACCTCGTCGCCCTTGGTGATGTTGACGCTCCCGCCGGGGACGACGACGCCGACGCCGGCGCTCGTCGGCAGGCCCGAAGACGACGCGGTCGCGTTGAAGGCGCAGGCCTGGTCGACGCCGCGGTAGGGGTAGGAGAACTCCGTCGAGAGGCCCCCCGCGTACTTGACGTACTCGAAGGCGTGGCTCGGCAGGCCGCCGGCGCAGCCCTTGGTGTCGAAGGCGCCCGCGCAGTCGACGAGCTGCTGCTCGCTGAGGCGCGGCGCGCGCCAGGCGTCCTGCTTGAGCGCGAGGTGCGCCTCGAGGGCACCGACGGTCGAGAACGTCCAGCAGGAGCCGCAGTGGCCCTGGTTCTTCACCTCGGAGACGACGCCGCGCGACCGCCAGTCGAGCGCGTCGGGCAGGTCCGCGGCCGCGCCC
>NW_008705781.1:5699-6708 GCF_000186865.1 Aureococcus anophagefferens
CGACGTCGCCTGGTACGCGGCGCTCCACGAGATCGCGACGATCCAGGCCGTCGGCGCGCCGCCCGCGGCGCCGGCGCCGGACGATGCTGTGCTGGCGGACCTCGACGCGCTCCTGCCCGTCGTCCGGAGCGCGCCGGACTGGCGCGCGCGCATGGAAGGCGTCCCCGGCGGCCGCCGCGCCTTCATCCGCGCGGCCGAGCCGCCGCCGCCGCCGCCGCCGGCCGCGGAGGCCGACGGGCCGACGGTCGTCCGCGTCGCGGCGATGGCGTCCGCCGCGGACGTCGCGCGCGCGCGCCTCGACCGCGCGTCGACGCTCGCGGCCGAGGGCGTCGCGCCCTACGCGGCCGTCGCGGCGGCGCTGCGCGCGCGGCGGGAGCGCGACGCGTCCTTCGTCGCGGGCCTGCTCCGCGGCAGGAAGCAGCTCCTCGACCTCTACGACCGCGTCGACGCCCTGCCGGCCGCGCGCCGCGTCGTCAAGACCTGGGGCGAGCCGGGCGCCTACCGGACCCACTTTTAACTCAGCGGGGTCGCCTGTGTCGAAGAAATTTCCCCTGCAACTTGAAGGCGTCTTCAAGGTGTTTGCCGGGCCGTACGTGTTCGAGCATCTTGTTCGAGCCGTGCACTCCTCCAGCATTGATGAGTGCTGAGCATTCCCACATGCGCGTCCTGCTCGCCGCCCTGATCGGCAGCGCGCGCGGGCTGCCCACCGCTGCGCCGACCGAGTCCTTGGGCGGCTGCCCCTTCCTGACCTCGAATAATGATTACTTTGGGGCGTCGCGCTGCGACGAGGCGAGCTACGACGAGGAGTGGGACGAGGCGAGCGAGTACGAACACGAGTGCTACATGCACGAGTGGATCGCGTCGTCGTGCGCGGAGCTCCGCTGCGACCCCGAGTCGGAGCGCCTCTGGCTCACGAAGAGGCACGTGCACGACATGCACCGGGAGAATTCGAACAACTGGTGGTCGTGGCGGACGGACGCGTGCATGGTCCTGTCGCCGGACGGGCGCT
>NW_008705781.1:31662-32662 GCF_000186865.1 Aureococcus anophagefferens
AAGATTGGGCGTGGAGATACCGGCGAGGCTCGTCGACGTCATCAATGTGTCGCGCCCGTCGCCCGCCGAACCGCCGGACAAGGGCACGAGGTGCTTAGGCCACGCCCTCGCGCGAGTTCGGCACCTCGACAAGCCCGTGCACCTCACGCAGAAGGACGTCGAGTCCGCGCTTTTGAGCGAGACCGTCAAGAGTTTCCTGGCGGCCGAGGCGAAGCTGCGGGGCACGCGGGAGTTGGCGCGCGAGGAGAACGACGTGTGGTGGAAATCGGCGTCGGGCGATTTGCGAGATTGGCACGACCGCACGCTCTTCAAGCAGCCGCCCTACTATCTCATTTGTTTGGGTTCAGTGGCTTGTATTTTGTTTTTGAATCCGGCGGTCCGCGGCTGCATCATCAAGCAGAGCATGATCATGCTGGGCCTCGTGGTCTGCGGCTTCCCGACGCCGAGCAGCGTGGAGGCCGTCTTGCTCAAGATGAACGACCACGTGCCGGGGATCATGCCCGTCTTGCTCGCCTGGTTCCTCATGGTGTTGACCTTGCTCATCACCATCGCGGCCTTCAAGGTCCGGTCCTGGCTCACGTTCGTCCGGCGGACGGCCGGGGAGGCGTCGAAACACGTGGTGGAGCGCCTGAGTGCTACCGGGAGTTCTGCTGGGGTCTCGTTGTTTGTGGACGACGACGGCAAGCACGACGCTCGCTTCGCGGGCGACTGGGACGAGGAGCCGAAAATCCGGGACGTCGTTCTCCAGTTTGACGAGCCGGCGCTGGGCCCGCCTCCGCCGCTCGTGCCCTGCCCGCCGTCCCAGGAGGTGGAGCACTTCTTGAAGTCCGACGAGGCCAAATCAGCTTCGGAGGAGTCTTCGCCGTCCTTGTTCTGCCGCGGAGACGGGTTGGAAATCGACTGCACGGGCGACAGTACGGACGTGGTCGGCGCGTTCGTCGTCAGAGACAAAGAGAACGTGGCCGCGGTGCTCGAGAAGGCCTTCGACGACGGCACGGTC
>NW_008705781.1:34310-35382 GCF_000186865.1 Aureococcus anophagefferens
TGGACGCGCCTGGCGGCGCGGGGAACTCGGAGAGCGCATTGAGTTGGTCCGCGCCCTCGCCGCGCCGCTGCGGGTCTTTGCGGGCTGCGCGAGTTCGCGCCGTCGGAGCACCTCGAGGGCGCGCGGACGATCCACGACGTTGTGCGGACACGCTCCGAACGCGGCCGCGCGCTCGCTTCCGGGGGGCCTCGCGGCCTGCGCGCTGGGGCGCGTGGACGTTAGTGTGGTTGCGAAGCCCTGCGCGCGCGTTCGCCGCTGTGGAAGCTCGCCGCGGGGGTTTTCCCGGAAAGCGTTTTCACGAGCTCGAGCCTCGACATGGGGTCTGACGTCGCTCTCGCCTGCGGCACGACGCCGTCTTATGGTTCGCCGATCGATCCACGATGCTGCGGAAAGCGACTCTGGCGCGTGTTTCGAAACTGGTTGCTCCCACAGATCTTTTTGAAGCGTTGTGGAAATATGCGTGGGATTCGTCCGAACGCGTTTCTCCTGTCTTCGGCGGTCACTGAGCTGACGCTTTCGCCGAGGCGATCGGTCGCGCAAATGTCCGAGGAGCGCCTGGATCTGTCCCGCGGCGCCTGGCGGTAGATTTCCGACAGTCCGTCCTTTTTCGCCGGAAGAACTCGGACGAGCCCCGCCGCCGCCCCCAAACTCGGAGCGCGGCGCTGCCTGCGTCGTCCACGCGGAACTCACCCTAATCAGCCTGCGGCGCGTCCAACTCGGGACGGCGCGCCCCCTCCCGGGCCGCGGTGCCGGCCCGGCAGGGGCGCGCCGGGTCCTCCAACTCGCCCTGACCGACCGTCCGTCCCCAACTCGTTCGCCGCAAGCGGAACTCGGCGCGCCTGCGGCGCAGAAACTCGCATGCCAGTCCGCCGCCCACAACTCTTTCGCGGAAAGCGGAGGGGGCGGGAGTTGGGATAGGGCCCCAACTCGGACTCTCCGCCGCGCGAGGCGTCGCAGAGGACTGCAACGCGGCACGGTGTCGAACTCGAAGACCCCGACGAGAACTCGAAGACCTCGAGGAACTCGGCGACGCTCGAACTCGGAGCGCCTGCGGCGCAGGAACTCTCGTGCC
>NW_008705782.1:0-3528 GCF_000186865.1 Aureococcus anophagefferens
GGAACGGTATCTTCGAGCCGCGCGGTTTTGTCTAGGCTTCGTGCCCCAAGGCTTCGAGTCCCGAGGCTTCGTGTCCCGAGGCTTCGTGCCCAGGGGCCTCGTGTGCGGCAGATTTCGGCGTAGCCGCCGCGGCGACGCACCTTTTCAAGTCTTTTGTTCTCACTTGCGAGGGCAAAAGCGACGACGCCGAGTCCCCTGGACTCAGGCCTAAAGAGCGTTGCGCGAGCAGATTTTTCGGCAAAACTAACCTTAAAACGAACATATTTTGGTGTTTTTTTCGGGCGTAACCATCGGCCGACGCCGTTCGCCGCGCCGTCAAGCAACGAGGGTTGTGAGTTTACGCCAAAAGCGTCCGTTAGGGTTATGGTTAGGGTTATGGTTAGGGTTATGGTTAGGGTTATGGTTAGGGTTATGGTTAGGGTTATGGTTAGGGTTATGGTTAGGGTTATGGTTAGGGTTATGGTTATGGTTAGGGTTAGGGTTAGGGTCAGGGTTCGGGTTTAGGGTAGCCGGACGGCGGCGGGCGCTGGCCGGCGCCCATCCGCTCGCCGGAGGGTTACGGTCAGGGTTAGCGGAACGGCGCGGAGCTGGCGGTAGCCGGTCTGCGGTCCGTCTAGCCCCTGGGAAAGTGCCTGGGCCGGAGGTAGGCGCCGCGGTCGGTGGTTGGAAGTCGCACGTGCGCGAAACTGGGGGCTTGTATCTCGATCGTCTGGACCCCCGGTCTTTGTGTTCGACCCCCGGCGGCCGAGTGGCTTTTGGGCATGGAGTTGGTCCGCGCCCCTCGCCGCGCCGCTGCGGGTCTTTGCGTGCGTCTATGCGCTGCGCGAGGTGCGCGCGCAGGACCGCCTGTGCGCTGCGGTCCAAGAGGACCAAAAAGTAGCGAAAACGAGCAGGAACACGGCGAGCGCTCACCGATCTAGGGGCATTGCGTGCGAACGAGAGCGAGGACGGAACTCGCATTCACAGCGGCGCTGGCAAACTCGGGGCCTGCGGCGCTCAAACTCGCAAACTCTAAAACTCGCGTGCCCCGGCCGGTTCTTCCGCGGACGCCGCCCCCGCCCCAAACTCGCGACTCGCTCGACGCCTGCGGCGTCGAGCTCCGAAACTCGGACGCGCCTGCGGCGCCGGGGAACTCGCGTTTCTCCGGAAGTGGAGCGGCTGTTTTGGGGGTTGCGCGCTGCGTCTCTTTGCGAGCTGCGCGAGTTCGAGCCGTCGGAGAAGCTCGGGGGCGCGCGAGCGATCGACTCGATGGGCGGGTTCGACGACTGGCGCGCTCGCTGTCGATCGCTCGCTCGGGCTGCGCGCTGGGATGCGTGGACGACAGTGCGGCTGCGAAGCCTTCCGCGCGCGCTCGCCGCCGCCCAAGATCGCCGCGGGTGCTTCTGAGAGCGTTTTTACGTCGCCGGACGCCAACATGGGGTCTGACGTCGCTCTCGCCTGCGGCACGACGCCGTCTTAGGGTTCGCCGATTGATCCACGACGCTGCGCAGAGCGACTCAGAGCGACTCTGGCGCGTGTTTCGAGTGTTCCACGAGTTTCCACAGATCTTTTTGAAGCGTTTCGGAAATATGCGTGGGATTCGTCCGAATGGGGTCTGACGTCGCTCTCGCCTGCGGCACGACGCCGTCTTAGGGTTCGCCGATTGATCCACGACGCTAGGAAGTTCGATACTCGACGCATGTTTCGAGTGTTCCACGAGTTTCCACAGATCTTGTGACGCGGAAATATGCGTGGGGTTCGTCCAAATGCGTCCGCGTCTTCGGCGGAGTCCCTGGCCTCGAGGGCCTCGCTCCGCGACCGGTTCCCGCAAACGTCCGAGGAGCGCCTGGATCTGTCCCGCGGCGCCTGGCGGTAGATTTCCGACGGTCCGTCTTCCGGACGTTCCGGAACTCGCCACGGCGTGGAAACTCCCAGCGCGCCATGCCTGCGGCGGCACGCTCGAACTCCAGAGACACTTCTGCCTGCGGCGCGAACTCGCGACTTTTGTAGCAAGCTCGCGACTGTCGAAACTCGCGATTTTGGTAGCAAGCTCGCCACGACGAAACTCACAACTTGGTAGCAAGCTCACGACTTGGTAGCAAGCTCGCGACGGGGCGCCTGCGGCGCTCAAACTCGCCACGGGGCGCCTGCGGCGCTGAAACTCGCCACGGGGCGCCTGCGGCGCTCAAACTCGGATACCGGCCGCCGTCCCAAACTCGCCGGTTTTGGGGCAGTGAAAAACTCGCCACGGCGCTCAAACTCGGGCGGCCTGCGGCCGAAAACTCGGACCTTTGCAATGCTGTTGTTCGACGCCGCCGAGGAGTGTCGCCGGTGGAGGGACTGTCCTGTTTTCCCGGTTGTGCTCTTCTGGCGATCGGCTCGGTCTTGAAGTTTTTCCGGTGTCCCAAGACCACGTCGACGAGCGGCGCGAGCACGACGCCGAGGAGGTTCTTCGAGACGACCATCATCGCGACGCAGGTCTCCACGACCACGCTCCGCGAAGGGCTCCGGACCGCGTCCGGGAAGAGCGGCGACGAGCGCCCGACCGTCCCTCGGGCGCCGGCCCTGCCCCGCGGCGCCGGGCAACAGCCGCCCGAATTCCGTCGACCCCACCGTAAAAACGCCACTTTCGCTCACCGCGCCGCCAAAATTTCTCCGCGCGAGCGCGGACGAGGCCGCTGCGCGGCCGAGAAACTCGCGACGCTCCCAAACTCGGGCTCGCTCCGCTCGCCCGGAAACTCGCGACGTCGGGAAAACTCGGGGCCTGCGGCCAAACTCGCGACGGGGAAACTCGTATACCGGCCGCCGTCCCAAACTCGGTTTTGGGGAACTCCCCGGCCAAAAAACTCGGACGATGATGCCCTCAAGGTGCCCTGTGCGTGCGTGAGCGAGTGGCTCTGGGTGGCCCACAGAGCGTGGCGTCCCTACGAATTCGGCGCGGCGCGGAGTCCGAGGACGTCGCCGCGGTCGAGGTCGAGGGCTTCCGCGGGTCCCGCGACGCACGCGGGGCCGAGGGCGCGAGCTGGCGAGCGAGGAAAACGCCCCCCCGCAGCGCTCGCGAGACGCGCGCGCGCCCAGGACGTCGTCGAGGCCGTTCCGGGGCCTTCGGGGACCTCGCCCCCCGCCGCGGCCGCGGCCCGGGACCGCCGCAAGCCCTCGACGCCCGCGCCCCGCGCCCCCGCGCCGCGCCGAATTCGTAGGGACGCCACGCTCTGTGGGCCACCCAGAGCCACTCGCTCACGCACGCACAGGGCACCTTGAGGGCATCATCGTCCGAGTTTTTTGGCCGGGGAGTTCCCCAAAACCGAGTTTGGGACGGCGGCCGGTCCCCGGGTCCCCCCGTCGCGAGTTTGGCCGCGCCGCGAGTTTTTCCGAGGTCGCGAGTTTCCGGGCGAGCGCAGCGAGCCCGAGTTTGGGAGCGTCGCGAGTTTTATCGGCCGCGCAGCGGCCTCGTCCGCGCTCGCGCGGAGAAATTTTGGCGGCGGGGCCGGCGAAAGTGGCGTTTTGCGGTGGAGTCGGCGTCCGCGGAGACGGAATTCGGGCGGCTGT
>NW_008705782.1:6708-7373 GCF_000186865.1 Aureococcus anophagefferens
CCTCGGCGGCCTCGGCGTCGGCCTCGGCGGCCTCGAGCGGCGCGCCCGCGTCCGTCGGCGCCGCGCCCTTGACGACAGACGCGACGACGACGCTCTCGGCGCCGACGGACGCGCGCGCGCGCGCGCGCGAACGATCCCCGACGCCGCGAGGCTCGTTTCGGACGGTTTCGCGGGTTACAGGCCGGGCTATCGTCCTCAGAGTTGGGTCGAGGGTTAGTCGAGGGTTAGAGAGGCGCTCGCTGACGGTTACGGCCATCGCTAGGTGTATTGTTAGGGGTTAGGGTTAGGGTTAGGGTTAGGGTTAGGGTTAGGGTTAGGGTTAGGGTTAGGGTTAGGGTTAGGGTTAGGGTTAGGGTTAGGGTTAGGGTTAGGGTTAGGGTTAGGGTTAGGGTTAGGGTTAGGGTTAGGGTTAGGGTTAGGGTTAGGGTTAGGGTTAGGGTTAGGGTTAGGGTTAGGGTTAGGGTTAGGGTTAGGGTTAGGGTTATGGTTAGGGTTAGGGTTAGGGTTAGGGTTAGGGTTAGGGTTAGGGTTAGGGTTAGGGTTAGGGTTAGGGTTAGGGTTAGGGTTAGGGTTAGGGTTAGGGTTAGGGTTAGGGTTAGGGTTAGGGTTAGGGTTAGGGTTAGGGTTAGGGTTAGGGTTAGGGTTAGGGTTAGGGTTAGGGTTAG
>NW_008705783.1:0-1998 GCF_000186865.1 Aureococcus anophagefferens
CCGCATGAACCGCGAGTACACGGTAGCCGACTTCCGCGCCGTCGTCGACGGCCTCGCGGCGCGCGTCGACGGCGGGCTGAGCCTGATGACGGACGTCATCTGCGGCTTCCCCGGCGAGACGGACGACGACTTCGACGCGACGTACGCGCTGGTGGAGGACTACGCCTTCGGCCTCATCAACATCTCCCAGTTCTACGCGCGGCCGGGCACGCCCGCGGCGTCCATGAAGCGCGTCCACACGGCGACGGTCAAGGACCGGTCGCGGCGCCTCTCGGCTTTGACGCAGACGTTCCGGCCCTACGACGGCCTCGTCGGCACCGTCGTCGCCTGCGCGGCGCACGCGGAGGTCGCCGACGGCGGCGCGCGGCTCGTCTGCCACACGAAGACCTACGCGAAGGTCCTCGTGCCCTTCGACCGGTCGCTCGTCGGTGCCCGCTTCGAGGTGCGAATCGGCGCCGCGCACCGGTGGCACGTCGACGGCGTCGTGTTGCGCGTGCTCCGCGAGGCCGACGCCGCGGGCCGGCCGGCGCTCCGCGACGCCCTCGCCAATCTCGACGGCCGCCTCGCGCGCGACGCGCCGCCGAAGGACGCGACCGCGGCCGCGCCGGCGCCGGCGCCGTCGTCCGCGCGGCGGCCGGGCGTCGCGTCGGTGCTGCTCGCGGTGCTCCCGGCGCTCGCGGCCGCGCTCTGGTGGTCCATCTTCTAACGAGTGTAGCGTCGAAGCGCGGGCGGTCCACCTTGTAACGAGTTTGGGAGGAGGGCGTTTCGTGGCATCTAACTAGTATCGAATTAGTTAGTAGTCCGCCGTCGCGCGCGCGAGGCGCGCCTCCGCCGCCGCGAAGCGCTCGCGGATTTCCTTGTGCCGCTCAGGGCCTCGTGCGCGCGAGGGCCTCGTGCCGCTCGCGCGGGTCCTCGGCGTTTTCGTAGCGTCGGCGCGCGTTCCGCCCGCGCTCGCGCGCGGCGGCGACGCAGGCGCCGTCCGCGCCGTGCCGTTCGAGGTCGTCGGCGAACTTGGCCGCGGCGGCCGCGTAGACGCGCGCGTCCGCGGCGTCGTCCGGCCGCGCGACCTCGTCCGGCGGCGCGTCGGCCGCGCCGGCGTTCGCGCGCGTGTTGAGCGCCTGCGCGCGCTTCGGCCGCGGCAGGCCCAGGACCCGGTGGAAGAGGCACACGGACGCGACCCACTCCTCCGTGAGCCTACGACGGCGCGCGTCTCTCCAGTTTCTCTCGCTCGCGAGCCTCGACGACGACGAACGGACGCCGGCGGCCGCGCCCCGCGAAGCGCATGGTCCGCACGCGTTCCTCCGCGAGTGCCACGTCGCGGTCTCCCACGGGCAGGGGCGACACGCAGTGCGCGCCGTTGAGCATGCGCGCGGCGCAGCCCAACAGCGCGGGCTTCTTCGCGAACGCCGCGAGCGTCGCCGTGCCGTTGTCCAAGAGGTTGTTTCGCTTCATGCCCCCGGGCACGTAGCCCGCGGCCCGGGTGTGCTTGACGAGGCTCTTCAGCCGCGCGACCTATATGGGCGCGGCCATAGGGGGAAATGTCTCGGGAAGGCTCGGGACGCGGCGACGGACCGGTTCGCGGAAGATGCCCGCGTAGGCGCCCGAGGGCCCGCGCGTCGGCAGGGGGTCGTGGCCGACGAAGAGCTTCGCCGCCGCGTCGGCGCAGGCCGGGCTCCGACCGCGGAGGACCTCGAGGAGGCACGCGCGCTGCACGCGGCGGTCCTTCTTCTTCAGCTTCGTCGGGTCGTCGCACGCGCTGCGCGGGGGGCGCGGGTCCGTTTCGAGGGAGCGGGGGGGTGGACGTACCGCATGGCCGCGGCTAGACCCGCGGACGAGACTGTCGCGCAGGCCGCGGGCGTCTGCACCATGGTCACGGCGAAGGAGGAGCCGGCTTTGGGAATATGCAACCATTTGAGCTCGCCGGTCGTCGTCGGTGGGCTCGCGGGCCACGGGCTTTTGTCGAGGCCGCACGGACACTCCAATGGGGCGTCCTCGGCG
>NW_008705783.1:4965-8479 GCF_000186865.1 Aureococcus anophagefferens
TGACCGCCTTGGCGTAGAGGAAGAACGACGATAGGGCGTCCGCGTCGACGTCGGCCATGAGGCCCTTGTCGTCGATGAGACCCGCGCGGATGGCGTACACGAGGCCGCCGGCGCCGCGCATGGTCATGAGCTTGCCCGCGGGCACCCAGGGCTCGATCTTGGCGGAATGAGGGGCGGCGGCGAGCACGGGCCCGTTGTCCCACGATCCCGGCGTCGCGGTGGCCGCCGCGACGGCGTCGCGCGCCGCCTCGACGATGGGTTTGCCTTCGCCCAGGCGCCACGCCACGCTCGCCTCGACGCGCGCCGCGACGGCGTCGAGGTCGACGTCCTCGGCCTCGGCGCAGAATCGGAGCAGCCACGCGTCGCGCTCGTCGTCCGTGGCGTAGGGCAGCACGTCCGCCGCGGGCGCGCGGCAGGCCTCCGTGCGCGCCGCGAGGTCCGCGACGACCGCCGCCCGCGTCATCGACGCCTCGCCGACCGCGACCTCGCCCGCGAGGAGCTCGCTGACGGGGGTTGCGGCGACGGCAATGTTCGGGCGCAGCAGGGGCGTCGGTGCGCGGAACGCGTGCAGCGCCGCGGGCAGCGCGATCAATAGAGTGACTGCGCGCATCGTTTGCTGCGGGTATGCGGGTGTGCGCACGTCGCAGCGGCGTCGAGGATCGCGGACGAGGCTGGCGGTCTTCAATATCTCGCTTGCCGCAGATTTGCCGCGGCGCCGCTTCGAAGCGGCCGATCGAACGATGAGCTCACTGAGCTGCACCCAGAAGGCAATCATCGCGACCCTCGCGCTCGCGGGCGTCGTCGACGCCGCCGAGTGCCGCGGGCCGTCGTCCTGCGGCTGCTCGAACAACGAATTCTGCAATTTCGACGACGGCAGCAGCGGCGGCTGCGAGTCCTGCTCCTCCTTCTCCTCCGCGGCAGCGTGCGGCCAGGACGGCCTCCCTTCGGACGGCGAGGACGACTGCGCCGCGTGCTGCTTCGGGAGCGACGCGAGCGATGACGGCGCGTCGAGCGGCGGCGCGGGCGAGTGCCTCGGCCCGTCGGCCTGCGGCTGCGTGAGCGGCACGTTCTGCAACTTCGACGACGGCGACGTCGGCGCGTGCGAGGGCTGCATCGACGACTGCTACGGCGACGGGCTGCCCGACGCCGGCGCCGCGGACTGCGCCGCGTGCTGCGCCGACGGCGGCGACGGGACCGTCGAGCCCATGGCGCCGTGCCTCGACGCGCACGCGGCTCGGCTCGGCGTGTCCGCGGTGCCCGACACGGCGTCGGACATGTACCGGGCCTTCTTCTGCCAGTACGCGAAGATCACGGCGCCGAACGGCAAGCCCATCGAGATCTTCGGCGGCTCCGACCTCAGCAGCCTCCAGATCTACCGCGCGAAATCCATCCTCGCGTTCTACCTCGAGGACGTCGCCGGGTCGCTCTACGGCGCCGACAAGGGCGCCGTCGCCGACGCCATGGCCGACAACGAGGCGAAGTTGGACATGCCCAACGGCGCGCACGAGGAGTACGGCGCGGGCACGAGCCTCGAGGGCCAGGAGCTCTACTGGGCGGAGACGCCCGTCGAGGGCGACGACTGGTTCGTCGGCTGCGACTACGAGCACCGCGACGCGGCCTTCGAGGAGATCCTCCACCTCGTCCACGACAACGGCATCGGCATCGACAAGGCGGGCTACCCGGACGGCGCGCTGCCGGAGTACCAGGCGGTCATCCGCGCGGCGACGGACCACGCGCAGCCGACGTCGCTCGGCGGCACGGGCCTCTGGGGCGAGGGCCAGGACGACTGGATCGAGGAGCTCGCCGACGAGGGCAGCCTCACGCAGGAGTACCTCGCGAGCGTCGTAGACGTCTACTACGGCCTCTGGGCGCACTACGGCGCGGGCATGTGGGGCGTCTACGAGCCCGCGGCGCGGGCGGACCTCGAGACGGTCGACCCAAACGCGTGGGCCATGGTCCCCCAGTTCTTCGCGGACCACCTGACCTGGCTCGCGTACCTCCCGGACACCTTCGAGGGCACGTTCACGCTCGCCTTCGACGACGCGCTCTGCTACACCCACAAGTCGCAGTACTACCGCCACGTCGCGCTCCTCGGCGCCAACGACGCGGACCTCGTCGGCAACGACGGCGCCAACTGTTTCGGCGTCAACGCGGGCGCGAATACGGTGACCGGCGGCGGCGGCGACGACGTCGTCATGTTCCGGGGCGCCTGCGCCGACTACGACGTCGCCTGCGACGGCGGCGCCTGCGTCGTCGTCGACTCGGCCGCGGACCGCGACGGGACGACGACGACGGACGCCGAGGTCCTGAGCTTCGACGACGGCGACTACGACGGCGGCTGTGGCGCGCCGCGGGGCGACGCCGCGGCCGCGTGCTGGGCGCTCGTGCCCGAGGCGTCCGGCGCGCCGGCGGCGTCCCCGGCCACGGACGGCGCGCGTCGCGCGGTTCCCCGCTCGATCGTCGTCGCCCTCGTCGCCGCCATTCTCGTCGTCTAGGTGACGGCGACGCGGCGTCGGGCACCTGCGGCGACGACGCTTCGTGGTACTACAAAAAATCGAAGAGGGATTGCGGTTGGGTCGCCAAGAAGCCTGCGGCGCGGTGCAAGAAGAAGGACGCGGAAGCGGCGTGCGCCGAGGCGTGCTGCTCCTGCGACGAGGACGACGCCTCTTGGTTCGCGAAGAAGGCGACGCGCGACTGCGCATGGGTGGCGAAGAAGAAGACGAAGAGCCGCTGCAAGAAGAAGAACGCGGAGAAGGTCAAGGCCAAGGACGCCTGCCCCGTCGCGTGCTGCGGCATGTGATGTGTAAGCTTGTTGTTGTTGTTGTTGATGCGTTTTAGAGCTTCGGGCCGGCCGTGTAAGGCCGCTTGATCAGCGTCAGGTCGAGCCTGCTGCGGCATGTAAGCTTGTTGATGTTGTGTTTTAGCCAATCGATTCGGTCGTGTAAGATCGCTTGAATGGGCTCAGGTCGACTGCATCTCTCCTGCAAACGCCAGACGGTGCACACACCTTTACCCTCAACCTTGACTCAAGGTCTGGGCGCCTGCTGCGACGCTGTGATGGACCCCCACGACACAGACTTTCTCAACCAGACGCGTGCCTGGTACGCCGCCGGCGATCGCGACGTCGACAGTCCCTGTACCGTCGGAATTTGGGGTGGGGAGGTTCGTGTTATCGATGAAGGTCCAGGAGGCACTCGCCTTTATTATGCATCGCTTCGCGGTTGGCTTGCGACCATGCGGTGGCTCATCGACCACGGTGCCGACGTAAATTTGCGCCTACTATACGATAAGTCAACGCTGCACGCGGCCCTCGCGCACGGCGGAATTGACGCTGCGAGCATGCTGCTCGACGCGGGCGCTCGCGTCGATGCTGTGGATCGCAACGGTGTCACGGTGCTGCACCAGGCTGCCACGATGTACGTTGCTGTCGATCCTGTCAATCGCATCGATGCCAGAGATATGAAACGTAACGCAGCGTGTAAGCGCCTGGTCAGTCTCGGCGCGTCGCTCACGC
>NW_008705783.1:9244-10399 GCF_000186865.1 Aureococcus anophagefferens
CGCTGCTCGCGCTCCGCCGGGAGCTCCCCGCGCTCCGCGAGAGCGGCCGCGCGACCGCGCCGTCGAGCGTCCCCGCACACGAGCGCCTCTTCTTCCAGGCCCCGGACGACGTCTTTTCGCACACCATCGCGTTTTGGCGCAGCGACCGCGACCTGTAAGTATAGAAAGCCGGCGCCGACGCTATGTTGAATATCAAGTTGAAGGAGTTGCAGAGCTCGTTCGACTGAGCTCCTTGCCATCGAGGTGGCGGCGCTCTCTGTGTGCTCGAGGCCGCCGTCGGCGCTCTCTGTGTGCTCGAGGCCGCCGTCGGCGCTCTCTGTGTGCTCGAGGCCGCCGTCGACGCCTGCTCGCGCGCAAAAACACTGCGGCGCACGAAGCGCACGAAGCGCGCAATACCACAATGAGGCTGCTGCGCGTGCTCGCCTTCGCGGCCGTCGTCGCCTCGACAGATGAAGTCTACGACTTCACGGCCGCGTCCGCCGACGGCTTCTTCGACGCGTCGGCGCCGTCGGCCGCCGTCGTTGATGGTGCGACGGTGCTGTCCGCCACCACTCCGCTCGCGACGGCGTGCGGCGCCGCGTTCCGCGCGTCCGGCGCCGGCGCGTTTTCCCTGTACTTCAGCGAAGCCATGGACCCGGGCACGCCGTCGCTCGACCACGACGTCGCGCTCGCCGCGGGCGAATCCGACGGCGAGGTCCGCTTCTTCGCGTTCCTACCGTTCGGGCGCGGCGTCTACGTGTCGGCGACCTACGCGCTGAGCGGCGGCGACGGTTTAGTCAAGACCGACGCCGCGGCCTTCGCGTCGTCCGGCGACGCGGCCAGCGACGCCGCGGACGTCGCGGCGACGGCGACGAGCGACGCCGTCGCGCTGGCGCTGTCCGACATCGGCAGCGCCGCCGTCGCCGCGGCGTTCTTCCACGCGACGCCCGACGACGCGCCCTTCGGCGAGGCCGACTCGTCCGGCGCGCGCCACGGCATCCAGCGGGCCGACGCCGTCGCCGCGGCGCCGTCGGGCGCGCTCGCCGCGGAGCCGGCGACGACCTACGCGATCGGCGCGTCCTGGGTCGACGCGTCGCTGGGCGTGTTTCACGCCGCGGCGACGACGACTACCACCCCCGAGGCCGAGGATGGCTCGGGCGACTGCGCGTCGAACAA
>NW_008705784.1:0-1129 GCF_000186865.1 Aureococcus anophagefferens
ACGCGTTGTGGTGTTGGCGTTGGCGCTGCGGCTCGAGGCGCTGCCGACGCGTACGATTGTGCTCTCCAGCGCCGGAGAGCAGCTCGCACCGCCTCAGCTTGCTCAGCTTCAGCTTTGGCATGAGCGAGCCTAGGAATTTTCTTGCTCGGTTCCGGCGCGCGCGCCGCCAGCTTGTGCGCTAAGTCGATCGCCGCGCAAATGCGCACTCTGAGCGGCTCTCGCGCGCGCTGCGCGCACGATTTGATCGCCGCGTCGATCGGCGCACGAGCTGCGCGTCACCGTGCTTGCTGAGCTTCTTCGCGACGTCGAGGACGCCTGTCCCAGCAGCGCGTGGTCGTCGGTGCCGACGGACGCGAAGACCGCGAGCGAGACGGGCGCGAGGGCCGACAGGGCCTCCTTCGCCTCGCCCTCGTCGATCGTGGCCGGGACCTCGATGGGCGCGTTCTACTCTTCCCGGCGCGCGGGCAAGTCGCGCCTGGACGCGTCGCTCGTCGCCATCGACGTCGTGCTCGAGTTCGACGGCCTCGCTTCCGACGCCCACGCGAAGTTCAAGAGCTCGCTCGAGGCGTCGCTCCGCTGGGAGCAGCGCCTCGTGGTCTGCGCACGCGCGCGCGCCGTCGTGCTCGTGCGGGACTCCGCCGACGTCGTCCTCTCGACCTTCGACTGCCACGCGCGGCCCCGGCGCCCGAGGCCTGGCGCGGCGACCTCTTCGCGGACGAGTAGTCGGGCGCCGCCGCCTGGGACTCGCGCGCGCGCGCGGACGGAGCCCCGGCTGATCGCCCTTTTGGCCAGCTGAAGTGCCGGCGCAACATGGCTGGCTCGCAGCGCAGTGTTGCCGCCCTGCTCTGGGCGCTCGTCGCAACGACCGCGCGCGCGCTCGCGCCGCCGCGGAGCGGTCGCGCCGCGCCGCCGCGCCGCACTTCCGTCGCGGTCCGCGGGACGCTCAAGCCCTACCTGTCGACGCTCATCGGCGGCGACGGCCTCAGCTTCGAGGAGTCGCGGAGCCTCTTCGGCGCCTTCTTCGACGGCACGGCGGCGCCCGAGGAGGTCGCCGCCGTGCTCTGCTGCCTGCGCCAGAAGGGCGAGTCCTTCGAGGAGGTCGCGGGCGCGGCGACGGCGATGCGCGACG
>NW_008705784.1:2548-3954 GCF_000186865.1 Aureococcus anophagefferens
TTGAGCAGCTCCCTGAACTCGGCGTCGCGGAAGTTCGACGCGCCGACGGCCTTCACGGCGCCGGCGGCGTACGCGGCCTCCATCGCGCGCCACGAGTCGCGCCAGTCGCCCTCGACCCGTTTCTGCCAGCCCTTGCCGCAGAGGCCGTCCCAGCAGCTCGGGTAGTGCTGGAGGAAGACGTCGACGTAGCCGCCGAAGCGCGCCGCGGACGCGGCGATCTTCGCGGCCGCGGAGTTCGCGCCGTGGTCGCGCGGGTGCATCTTCGTCACGATCACGACGTCGCTCCGCGGCACGCCGCTCCGCGCGAGGCCCTCGGCGACGGCGGCCTCGTCGTACCACTCCGCGGCCTGGGCCGTGTCGAGGAGCCGCGCGCCGGCGCGCAGCGCCGCCTCGACGCTCGCCGCCGTCGCGCGGCCGGCGCAGCCGTAGCCCACGCGCGGTATCTCGACGCCGTTGGACAGCGTCACGTTGGGACTCGTGCAGATGTCTTCCGATGCCATCGCGGCGACGACGGCGCACGACGCGGCGAGCATGCGAGAGCCAGATGATGAGAGCCTGCACGGAGCCCCCATCGGATTTAGCCGCTAAAAAAAAAAAAAATCGCAAAATCGAAAGCCGGAGACGACATGGGTCGAGCCCTGGCGGCGCCGCCGTGAGCGTCGAGCGTCGTCGCGCAGTCCTCGCACGCGCCGCGCGCGCCGCCGCGGCGGGCGGCGCACAACCGCACCGATGGCGGCGTGCGCCGGCGCGTCCGGCGCCGGGCGGCCGCTGGTCATGATGGCCGTGCTCGGCGTGCTCTGGGGCGGCGCCTGCTTCGGGTTCAACGGCATCAAGCGCGTGCTGCTCATCGAGGGCCTCTTCCTCGACGCCTGCGACGGCGGCGAGGCGCGCTGCGGCGCCCAGCTCGACCGCCTCGACTTCGCGTGGACGTTCTCCTCGAGCATGCTCAACGTCTTCGCGATCGTCAACGGCTGCGCGATCGACGCGCTGGGCCTGCGGCGCGTCTGCTTCCTGAGCGGCGGCCTGCTGGGCCTCGGCGCGGTGTGCTTCGGCTTGGTCGTGACGCGCGCGCGGCTCGAGTACCTGCTCGCGTACGCGTACTTCGCGCTCGTCGAATCGGGCATGCTCCTGAGCTTCGGCGGCCTGTCGCTCCAGGGCGCGGAGGGGTCCGTCGCGCTCTGCGGCCGCGTCTTCGACGTCAAGGTCGTCGCGGCGCCGGTCATGGAGACGGCCTTCGCGCTCGGGACGCTCGTGTTCCCGCTGCTCGGGCTCGCGTACGACGCCGCGCCGTCCTGTGTGGAAATCAACCAGTGGAATGGACGCGTCCAGCAAAACTTCAAACCTCTCTATCTCGGTCAAATCGAAGTCGATTCGGCTGATTTTTGGACGAATCGATTGCTCTCGTC
>NW_008705784.1:5468-6446 GCF_000186865.1 Aureococcus anophagefferens
CCCTCGCCCGTCCGCGCGCTCAGCGCGACGAGGGGCACGTCGCCGCCGTCGGCCTCCGTGGCGACGCCGCAGCGCTCGCGAAGCTCGCCGCGGACGCGCGCGACGGCCTCGGCCCGCGCGGCGTCGCCGCCGACCGCGTCGACCTTGGTCACGGCGACGACGATCTGCGCGCGCGCCGCGCGCGCGTGGTCCACGGCCTCGACGGTCTGGGGCATGACGCCGTCGTCCGCGGCGACGACGACGACGGCGATGTCGACGGCGCGCGTCGACGTCTCGCGCATCTTCGAGAAGGCCGCGTGGCCCGGCGTGTCGAGGAACGTCGCCGCCGCGACGTCGCCGCCGCCGCCGACGGCGTCGCGCGCGACGAACGCGCTGAGCCGCTGCGTGATGCCGCCGGCCTCGGCCTCGGCCGTGCGCGCGCCGCGGAGTGCGTCGAGGAGCGTCGTCTTGCCGTGGTCCACGTGGCCGAGCACGGCGACGATCGGCGGCCGCAGCGGGAGCGCGGCCCAGTCGGCCGTGTCGGGCGCGGGCCGCGCGGCGCGCGACGCGTCGCGCGCCGCGTCCGCGGCGGCGCGCAGGGCCTCGACGGCCGCGTCCGCCGCCGCGTCCTCCGCCGCCGCGCCGTCGGATTCGTCCTCGGCCACGCGCGAAAACTCCTCGATCTCGACGGTCGCGCCGAGCTCGAGCGCCACGAGCTCCGCGACGTCGCGGTCCAGCGCGAACTTCTTCAGGAACTCCGAGTTCTTCGACATGCGCGGCGCCTCGCCGAGCGCGACGAGCGCCGCGCGCACGGCGTCGGGCGTCGCGCCGAGCGCGCCCGCGAACTTGCCCGCCGTGATCGTGCCCGCCTCGGTCAGTCGCACCGTCGCGCGCTTCCGCGCGCCGCCGCGCCGCGCGGCCGGCTGCGGCTCCCGCCGCGCCTTGGCCGCAAGCGCGCCTCGCGCTTCGACGCGCGCGGCCGCGCCTCGTCCGCGTCCG
>NW_008705784.1:8031-9292 GCF_000186865.1 Aureococcus anophagefferens
CGAGGACGAGGTGCGGAGGGGTGAGAGACCTTCCAAACCTTCTCGCGTGGCCTTGAAGTGGCGCGCGCACGTCGCCGGGCGGGACTTGCTTTGCTTTAGCGTTGCCGGATGTAAACCTACAGACGTGATATTTGGCATACGCGTTACGAACAGCACGATGCGCGACGGGGCGACGCAACGGGTTGAATTAAAGTTGTTCGGACAGGACACTGCCAGTTTGCCAGCGTCGCAGGTGACCACTTGTGTGGAAGCGGCTCGAGCAAATTTGTAGATTGAACCGATGTTTGCCGCCTCACGCCTCGCCTCGTCGCTCGCCGAGAGGCGTCCGGAACCCGCCCCCCCGAGGCTCCGTGGACGCCTCGACGCGGCCTCGCACAGGTCTAAAAAATAGTACACCAGGGAGCAGCCCAGCCGCTCGTGAAGCATGACGCGCCGCCGTCGTCGCTGCCCCCCCGGCCCGACCATGGCGGGCCCGCTGCTCGTCTGGGAGTCCGGCGCGACGTTGTCCGTGCACGGCTTGACGGTGGCGCATTCCGGCCGTCCCATCCAGTGTCGGCTGGCGGCGGCGACTTCAGGTCGTGCGCGAGCACGCTGGTTCGGCACCCCCTGGCATCTCTGGGTTCGGACCCGCGAGGCCGCCGACTTCCGCGTTCGAGGGAGGCGCACGACCGTGCCGCGCTCCATGGAAGCGCGCTGGCTCGAGACTCACCGCGGCGCCCGAATCGCTCGCCGCCGCGCGGCGGGCTTTCAGGGCAACCGCGTGCACGTCCGAGACCCACGGCGCCAGCCTCTGCGGCGTGGGCTACGCCGAGCCCAAGCAGACCTTCCCCGGCGACATCATCTGCCGTACCTACGCCTTCGCCGAAGACCTGGCGCGCGCTGTCCAGTCCCGCGCGCCTCGCGCGCGCGTCGATGTAAAACACCGGCGCAGGTGACATCTACGGGCGCACTCGTCGGTGGGGGAGAGCCGAGGGAGGCGCCGTCCCCCCCCGGGCCGACGGCAGGCCTTTCAGACCACGCCCTGGCCCCGCTTGACCTCCCCCTCCGCTCAGTCGAATCAACTGTGCTTAAACAGTTCATGAGTCAACTGATAGACCATTGATCGATTGGACTCTCTGAGTAGTCATGAACAGTGATTATGGTGGGCGCCAAAACACCCCCTGGCGACCCTCCCGCTGGACCCCAGCGCATCAGGGGTCCGTCCAACATGTCCTCTGGAGGACCAAAGCTGAAAAGCAGCCATCCATGCCGAAACTCGGCT
>NW_008705785.1:0-1018 GCF_000186865.1 Aureococcus anophagefferens
TCTGAGGATCCCCTGGGTGCTTGGAAATACGCTGCGAGACTCGGAGCGTCGCGTCGAGGACTTGAGTGTCGCCATTGGTTGGGGCGAGGTCCCATGTGGCAGCCTGAGCTGCGCCACGCGACGCAGAATGGACGCCTGCGTGGAAACGCCGCGCATCCGATATAAAATTTCGCCCGGATGGCGCCCTCTCTCATCACAGACTTGGACGGAGAAGCTCAGAAGATTCGCATAACCTCGAGGAATAGTCTTGCGTTCTAGCGCCGCTGGGCGCTCAACAGCGCGCTATCTCCGACGAACTTGCAGCCGCGCACAATGATCTTGTTCGCGTTGAAGTTGCGGCGTTGCTTGATATGCCGTGACGCTGGCGGCGGTGGCATGGCGTTCGCGGCGTTAGCGACACAGAGCAAGGCGCCGGTACCGACGCTCCAAACCTTGCAGGTGCCGTCCTTTGACGACGTCGCGAGGAGATGGCCGCTCGGCGAGAAGGCGCAGTCCGTCACGGGCGCGCCGTGACCACCGCTGCAAGTTGTCGCGAGGACACAGGCGAAACGAGGCGCTGCGCACGCCGCGATGGCCCCGCCCCGACGCTCGACGACCCAGATGCGCGGCACGCCATCTTCGCCGCCGGTGGCGATGAGTTCGCCGGCTTGCTCGTCGAGGACAGTCACACAATTGATGCTCGGATCACAATCCTTGAAATCGGCGACGTAGTCCTCGGACACGACGACGATGCTTGATTCTCTTGGCCCCGCGATCATCCCGGGCGCCAGCGATACGAGCGCGCAGAGCCTGAACGATTTGCCGAACACCGCGACGAGCACGGCGCAGCCGCGAAACACCTGGACGCCAGAGCAGAGCTCGTCGCCGGTGTCCAGCTTGCACAGCTCCAAGAGCCCGCTCTCGTCGAGGTCCGCGGCGACGATGGCGTTTCCGACGCCCGTCTTACTCGAGCCGCCGCCGCCGCAGTAGATGATGCGGTGGGAGGGCACCTCCAAAGTTGATGTCGACGCCTCACCGA
>NW_008705785.1:1068-2688 GCF_000186865.1 Aureococcus anophagefferens
TAGAGACTGGTATCATTCTTGCTGCGAATGAAGCCAGCTTCTAGTAGAACTGAGTTCAAAAGTTTATTCCATAACATAGGTGCCTGCTTAAGGCCATACAGGGATCTGAGCAATCGGATTCCCAGTTTGGAGTCTGGAAACTTGTCCTGTATGCTTTCTAGCAAGTCAGACCTAATGTCTACACCTTTAGGAAAGGAGATGAAAATTGGTCTATCAAGTTTGGTTTGGATAAAGGCCTGTGCTATGTCGCTATGGTGAATAGGTAGGTTGTGGTGAACAGCCAGTGCCATGAGTGTACGAGATGTAGTTAGAGAAGAGGAGGGGCTGTACGTGGCGTAAAAATCAAGTCCTATCTTGGCGAGGAAGCCGCGCACCACGCACCTAGCCTTGAATTTGTCAAAGGAACCATCGCCTTTTCTCTTGACCTTGAGTACTATACGAGTGCTCAGGGGAGATCGCTCCTCTGGTATTACTTCCAAGCTAAAACAATCGTTCTTGCATAAGTCACTGAACTCCTTGATAATGGCCTTGAGAAATTCCTGTTTGTATTCAAGTCCATCTGAGGAGCTTAACTCAGCAATTCTCTCGGCGTCATATATGAGGTCCTCAGGAAGCAGCACGTACGGATTAGATGGGGAAGGTTGATCCTTCTCCACAACAACTTGGAGTGCTACGTCTATATGGCAGAACTTGTCTTGACAGTAGTGCAGCACATTTTCAGTTAGATCATCTTGTTTGGCAGTGAAATAGTTGCAACAGAGATGTTCAAGCGAATCTCCAGAACGACACAGAACGGTTGGGTATTGTTGGATGGTGTGATAAAGTCCCACGTTGGAGGTTCCCCAGAGAGTATGGGCAGCACAGGCAGTGTCTATGATTGAATTGGCTTCCTGGAAGGCAGCGTCAGTCCCAAGGAGTTGGGAGGTGAGGAATGAAGAATCGAGTTCGGCTTCCTTATTCGACAATTTCTCCAGCCAGTCGGGAGGAAGTTGTGGCGAGCATGCTGTAAGTGATTTATTATTTATCTCGTACAGAAGTTGACTGCGAGTACCACCGGAGTCCAGGTATTGATCTACCGATAGTGCGTTATTGATCTCTGTTTTCCTGTGTGCATTCTCATAGTGGATAATATGTCTGGGCATGGTCCTGGTCCTAGTCAGTTTGCAGTCACCTTTCAGTGATGCAGTGGCGTTGATAGAGCCTGAATTAAAGATGCTACATGTTGCAAGAGTCATTGCCAGCAGAAAGTGTTTGGGAGCGTTGTAGGTGACTCGAGTTAGGTTTGTGAGTTCGTACCTGTTGTCAAACCCAGGGACTGCGCGAGCAGTAATCTTGAGTTTGCCCTTGGAGTGGGTAGCTGATAGCTCTCCACTATTGTAGGCCTGGACCTGTTTCAGCATTCCACCTTCTCCTGATACGAACGACAAGTCTGTGAGGCTAGGCAAGCAGCTCAGCAGCGTTCCTTCGGTGTCGGTGGGTTTAATTTCCACCCCGTCACTGTCAGCAAAATGCCAAATAGATGAGGGGTCGCTGGCAGGGCCGTATCGTTGTGGCCGAACATCAACAGCACGTTTTACTCCTTCTTCCCACTCTACTACTGAGATATTTTTGGGATCAACT
>NW_008705785.1:2738-4414 GCF_000186865.1 Aureococcus anophagefferens
AAGCTAACAATTCTACCACACGAGACAGGCGCGACCAGTCTGCAGATGGGGCGTTAGGTGTTGCAAACGAGGGGTCTACATCAACCATAGTCTGACAGGAAGGAACAGGTGGTGACAGTCCACGGCGGTGGTGATCCTGCACCAGCCTGGTAGCTCTTTTTGCCATTCCCTGCTTGTAAAGCAATTTAGCAACATTCAACTTAGCACGAGAGGACGGGGAAGAGTTGTCAGAGCCATGGTGTTTGAGGACGTCTGTGTTTACAGGACCATCGCCACAGAGATTGTACTCCTGCGGATTCAAAAATGAAGTGGAATGTAATGATACAAAACTTTTACAATAATTGTCAGGCAATTGACCGCTTGAGGCATTCCAGTAGTCCCAGGTGTACACAGCCTGAGAGGACTCGAAGTCTAGTGACTTCCGCAACTCAAATATTATGTCCTCGTCGATGTGTGAATTGTGAGACACCAATGTAGAGACTGGTATCATTCTTGCTGCGAATGAAGCCAGCTTCTAGTAGAACTGAGTTCAAAAGTTTATTCCATAACATAGGTGCCTGCTTAAGGCCATACAGGGATCTGAGCAATCGGATTCCCAGTTTGGAGTCTGGAAACTTGTCCTGTATGCTTTCCAGCAAGTCAGACCTAATGTCTACACCTTTAGGAAAGGAGATGAAAATTGGTCTATCAAGTTTGGTTTGGATAAAAGCCTGTGCTATGTCGCTATGGTGAATAGGTAGGTTGTGGTGAACAGCCAGTGCCATGAGTGTACGAGATGTAGTTAGAGAAGATTGGAGTCTCAACAAAGGGGGACTCCGAGTTCCTGATCCGATAAAAGTTAAACATGCGAGTTAATTTCTTTTCAGCAGACTCGAGGAAGCCGGACCCAGATGGTGGCGACATTCTCTGTGATTCTGATATCTCTTCTGTCACAGGAGTAGAGAAAGGAGTGTGTCTAATTCTCGGAGGAGTCACGTCCTGGAACGTTAACTTCTTTTGGAAGGGACGATGTTGACTGGGACTCCCAATTGGGTGAGAAGGAGGACTCTCGCGAGTTGGTGGAGGTTCAGGTTCCTGAACAGGATTGATAGGGGCTGATGCCGAAGTTTCATGACTGTCGACAATCTGGGTGCGAGCAAGGGGTTGAGATGTCTTCCTAGGGTCTGATCGAGTGGTGTCTACCCCTTCTCCCTGAGAGGTCTGAATGAGTGATTTACTAAATAGCTTGTTCTGCGCATTTAGTGTCCTTGGGTGAAAGTTTTTAGATATTACCGGTTTTCCATTCACTTGAAGCATAATTACTGATGTAGACGTACTCTTGAGATTTTTAGCATATAGGGGATGATAATTCGCTGGGTAAAGGTAGTAGCCGGGGATGCCTCGGAGCTTTGCCTTGTTGATGCCAATCTTCTCAACTGTCTGAAGCTTCGACTTGTCATTTACAAAGAAAACGGGCTCTCCAAACGGCAGTATTCTCAGGTCTCTCATTTCCTTGTTATGTGCTTTCCCGACAAATTTCCTGGGTGACAGTTTAGTGTTGTACTTACGCAGTATACTTGCGCTAGAAGTTTGGTTTATCACACAGGCACTATGGTGAATAGCATCAATGAGGAACTGCTCTGGTGTGATCAGACTATTGCCTATGAAATGTCCCCTTAAACTGTGAATGCTTACAA
>NW_008705785.1:4464-5549 GCF_000186865.1 Aureococcus anophagefferens
GACTGGAGAGTACCAGATATCAATCATTCCAGCTTCACCAGGTAGATGATTGGTTTCATTTTCATGCCACCTGTCACTGTGTTTGGGAATTCGGATTTGACTTTGGTTTGCTTCACAGTCTGCACATGGGCTCATCATTCGGCTGTCGCCTGGTTTTAGATCGAAACCTAGTGTGGTGCCTGCTTCAATGTCGCTTTCTATCTGTTGCCAGGATCTGTGTGTTGTCTTGTGGTAAAGGTCCACTGCGAACTTGGAATCGGCATATTCCTTAGACGTTGGGGATGGACATGGGCGCCATCCTGAAGTAGGCGCTTTGGGTGCATGCTTCTTCTTGCGGTGTTTCCTGCTGTCTGAGATGTTATCCCTTACGTCAGAAGAAGATAGTTCAGTATGAGCACCCAAACACATCAGTGGTCGAGCATGTATATGTAGGAAAGCGGACAGGCTGTGTGTTGACATATCACCTCCGAGTATGTGTGTACATACAGTGAGGTACACTGCTGTGAGCATAAACCTAGGAATTGCATTTGAAATCATTTTCCTGGCAGTCTCTTCATCCATCGACTGTAGGCGTTGTAGACAATCGGGAGTAAACGATGATGCCCTGGCAGCCTCCACTGTGGTGAAATATCTATGGACAGGCGCGTTAGGGCTTTCATGCCTGTGAGTGACATCAATGATTACATTCATGTCACTGGTGATGGTGGGTGCCGGACCAGATGTGAGATAACCTGTAGTACCCTTCTTCTTGTTTAAGTACGGATCGCCAGTGTGAAAACGGCTATGGCTATGACAAAGAGTTGCCCTGACGTGTGAACGCAGGTAGTTCATAGCATCCTCAAATAGGATTTCTCCCCCGGGTGCAAGGCGCGCGCTCCGCGGCCTTGCATTCATTGCGTCGACTACCTGCTGGCGAGAGACAGAAGACGAAGAGTGGGAGAGGCTACAGGCGAAGTATATTCCCTGATCGCCAGTACGGGCGCCAAAATACACATCGCATTGGGGAGGGTCGCGCTGATACAGCAGCTGGAAGCTGCAGCGAAGCGACACAGAGGCCCCGGGGAATTGGCGCAGTAATAATGAGT
>NW_008705785.1:6876-7869 GCF_000186865.1 Aureococcus anophagefferens
AAGTCCACTGGTGGTCTTCTTGACCATCCGGTAGAACCTGAATCGAGAATTAGGAGGTTCTGTGGAAAATGATTATTTAACCACTTGAGTCCAGCTGTTACGAAGCTTGATAAAGTGTTATAGAGTGCGGATGAGATTTCAAACGGGGAACCTAGTTCGATTCCTCCCCTGACTGAAAACTTTGGGGGTCCTGGGATGCTACATGGGCAAAGTAGCCATCATCTTGTCCTTCCAGCGTATTTGTGAGGTAGGTGATGAGCTCTTCTCCATCAAGATCATCAGACACGTAGCTACCTGTGATAAACACTGCACGGTCAATAAGGTGTTGTGTCAGTTCATGAGCCATGTGTAAGGCGTTTGCCTTTACTTTTGAGTTTTGGCGATTACTAGTCAAAGCATTGTGTGCTATCTGGTTTAGTTCTTTGATCAGTTTGACTACATCGTCAGTTGCCATTGTCCTAAACTGACTTTCTTTAAACGTCTTGGAACGGATTGTCCTCAGGTCGTCCTTAAATTTCCGAATAGCGTCGGCGTCCAATTGCTCCAAGCTCGGATCCATTCTCCCCCTGCAATTGAGCGCGGGGAAAGAGCGCAAACGAGAAGCGAACGAAAAGAATGCGTGAGGTCTACGCAGAGAGACCGAGCGCTGGGTCCCAAACCTAACGAGATAGTAAACTCCGACACGGGGAGGCAGCCTAGTGGGGCTGCCCTGCCGTGTGAGGGTGAACTATCGAGGTTACGCAGTGGCGGTACACCGGCGTCTCTGTTATCCTCACGTCACCTCAGCTGCCGTAGTGTACGGGGGCTGGGGCTACTGGACGAACGGGCAGAGGATCTGCCTCACTAGGTCCAGGAAGACTCTCCGTCTATTACAGTGCGGGAAGCAGCTATAACAGGGTTAGAAAGTATTAAGGAGGGGAAGGAAATTGGGTGGCTCTGTACCAGCGAGCCACTAGGGAGATACAAAACTCTCTATCTCTCTAGGGGTCACGC
>NW_008705785.1:8304-10494 GCF_000186865.1 Aureococcus anophagefferens
TTGCAGGTTTTGCGCAGTGCGCAAATCCTGCAGATGCCAAATCCGCGCACTCCGCAGCAGAGATCGACGACGTCCATCTTTGGGCAGCGCTCGAACTCCTCGATCTGCCGGCACCCCATGGGCCGCCGTAAAATCAGCCCGCTAGGGCGCGTCTGGCGGCTGCCGGCGCAGCGCAGACCATGATTACGCTACAGGCTTCATCGATGGCGCGCGTGCCGCATCGGATGGGCGGAATCGCTGCGGCGCGAGGGCGGGGCAGCCCGTGGCGACGATTCGGCGGCTCAGAAGCATGGCACGGCTGAAGGCGATGGTACAGCTCGGCCGTGGGGCGACCTGGGACCTCCTCCTCGCGTCCCTCGCGCTGGAGGAGCTGTGACCTTCGCGGTGCCCCCCGCGGGCCGCCGCGGTGCCCGAGCACCGACCACACCAACCCGACGGCTTTGAGCCCCACAACCCAGCCCTTGCAACGAAACGATGCGGAGGTGACGAGAATCGATCCATGACGCTGCGCAGCCTCGAAAACTGCTCGAGGGGGGTGCTGGAGCCGAGCGTGTCCAACCCCACTCCTTAGAACCGCCCGCCCGAGTCGCCACACAATCGCCTGGATGTCTTGTTTTCACCACTGCTTCGTCCGTGCGCGCGCGGCCCTCGAAGCTGCTGGGATCGTTGCGCAGCTCCTCATATTCGCGGAGCTGTGGGGCTGCAAAGACGACCATAGCATATTCAGGCGCTCCTGAGCGCTCTCTCGTCCTCGATGTAAAAACTACTATTTTATTTGGGGGGCAATATCGGATTTACAGATAGTAGCTTGGCCCACGAAGCAGGCAAGTACAATGTACTCACCGGCTCAGGAGGCCGGCAGTAACCACCCCACGACCAGAGGGGGCCGACCACCAGGCATACACCAGCCACGGCATACACCAGCATAGCAGCCGCATAGCAGCCGCATAGCAGACGCATAGCGGGCGCATAGCGGGCGCATAGCGGGCGCATAGCAGGCGCATAGCAGGCGCATAGCAGGCGCATAGCAGGCGCATACCACCAGCATAGCAGGCGCATAAGACCAGCATAGCAGCCGCATACCACCAGCATAGCAGGCGCATAAGACCAGCATAGCAGCCCACCAGCATACCACCAGCATAGCAGGCGCATACCACCAGCATAGCAGCCCCATACCACCGGCATAGCAGACGCATACCACCGGCATAGCAGACGCATACCACCCGCATACCACCCGCATACCACCAGCATACCACCCGCATACCACCCGCATACCACCCGCATACCACCCGCATAACACCCGCATAAAGCCCGCATAAAGCCCGCATAGCGGGCGCATACTACCAGGCATACCGGCGGTCAACCCCCTCGGCCCACGACACCAAGCACCACTACCCCACCCACCCTGAGTCGCGCAGAGTGACACAGAGTATGTTAGGAATGTGTGAGAGGACCAGTAGAGCCGGTAGAGGCTCGGTAAGGCCGATGGTGAAGGCAGGGTAGGGTGCTCCTGTGTGTGTGGTGTCTTGTGCTCCCCCGCAGCGCGCAGGGTGAGCCAGGGCGTGGCGAACACGCGTGATGAAAGTGGTGGAAGAGCGAGACGGGTCAGTGCGGAATCTGGACCCGGCCCGTCGCGGAGTCGGCGGCCGCGTAGAGAGGAGCTCGTCGGTAGCGTCGGCGGCGTAGACGGTCTCGGTGTCGCCGTGGAGGCGGGCTTGAACGCCGGACCCGGGGTGCGCCGGGGGCGTGGTGCCGCTCGCGTCGGCGAGCGGGCTTGGTGCGTGCGGCGACGCAGTGGCGGGATGGTGCGCTGAGGTAGCGGGCCCTGGGGCCGTCGGGATGTACCGTGATTGCGGAGCTGCAATGGATCGAAGTTGCAGTCGCTCCCGTGGTCTTCTCGTGTGTACGAGGCTGTGTTCGCGCGCGTCGACGAGCGCGCGTAGATGGCGCCGTAGGGCGCGGCGGGCGACTCCCCCGGAGTGGAGGGGGAAGCCGTGGTCGGCGACGGCGCCGTGTCGCGCGTCGTGTGGCTGATTCGATAGTCGTGTTGTAGCGCCGTGTCGTGAAGGGCGCGGTTGTTCGCGCCGATCGGGACGCTCGCCGGCGCGAGCCGGAGAGGCGCCTGGGAGACTCCCCCGGAAGGGGGGGGGCGAGCGGACGGCGCGGTGAAGGCGGGCCGCCGGCCTCGCG
>NW_008705786.1:0-1363 GCF_000186865.1 Aureococcus anophagefferens
TCCCGAAAATCGTCAATTTCGTCGAAAATTGCCGATGCGACGCTCGTTTCGCGCTTCCAACGCGTGGACTTTTGGATATCGCGGCGCCCCGCAGGCCGGCGGACGGGGCCAAGGTCTACAACAACATCGCGGACACCTTCGTGAAGATCGCCACTAAGGAGGGCCCCCTGACGTTGTGGGCCGGCTTCATCCCCATGTGGGCCCGCATCGCGCCCACGACAACCTTCCAACTTCTGTTCTTCGAGTATTTCTCCAAGCTCGCCGGCATCTCGGCGACGTGACCGTAGTCCCCCCCAAAAAACGCCCGCTCGGCGTAGCCGGTGTCACCATACCTAAGAAGATCCGGTGTGTATAGAGAATTCAGGCAATCATGATTTGCGGTCAAGGGAATTTATGGTGTATAAGCAGAAGGGAGGACACTGGGCTGATTCCCAAATGGCTGTAATGTGCGCGGGGAGAGGTACTCTTGCATCTTCTACGCAGTTATCTCTGGAGTTCGCTGGTACTTCCGCTCAACAGGTTCAATTGGAACTCTTTCCCGAATATAGGCAGATATTGCGCCTGAATTTTGACAGCGGAGTGTATGAGGTCAGCCAACTATTGAAAAGTCAACTCTCGCTCGATCTCGTCATTGGACGGCGTTATTTACGTGAGCGTCGCCACGGTGCTATTGACGCGTTATTAGCGTTATTAACGCGTTATTTACGCAGATCTTTTTGTTTTTTGGTTTTCGCCGGGGGTCTCAGGAGGAAGATTCTCCTGTATCTGCCCCACTGTGCTTATTCTCCCTTTTCTCCCTACCTGGCAGTCTCATATCTTCATGAGACTGAGGTCCCCACTTTAGTATGGGGGTCCTTCCTCCTTTTCCCAATTTCCTTCCCTTTCTCTCTTTCTATTCCACTTTAAGACAGTATAGAGTAACCCTCTCCTGTTGGGAATCAGGGCTGCTCAGCAGCCCCATCTCACTTTTTCATTTTCAGTCTAAGTCAGGAACACTGCCATTTCCCCTCAAGGGTTATGGGCCCACAGCGTTAATCCTGACCCAAGACTCTTTACCTTCGTTACATGGTAGATTAGCTAATTACAGCGGAACTTCGGAAAATTCGCTTAACAGGCTAACACTTTAAGGATCTCTTCTCGTAACAGAAATATGGGGGATGCAGATCAAGGGGGTAGACGTAACCCCGCGCGTGCCGCAAGGGCTCCTCGACCGCAAGAACCCGAAGGTGGTGAACCCGAAGGAGATGAACCACCCCAAGACCAACCCGAGCCAACAGAAGAAGAGCTGGCTCAGCAAGAAGCAGCTCGTCAAGAAGCAACTCGTCGGGATGCAGAAGCTCTTGCAGCAGCTGAGCGAGAGGCA
>NW_008705786.1:2732-3978 GCF_000186865.1 Aureococcus anophagefferens
TCTTTGCGGAAACTCAAATGTTGTTGCCATCAACATTCGAAATCATGTTAATCAAGTGAAACATCGAGCTATGAGGGACTGGCCTAATGCCGATCTATGCCATATACTGGCCTTCTACCTCACTGCAGAGGACAAGATTAAGATATTTTCTCCACGGAATGTATCCCACCACTTGAACATGGAAGATCTGTTACAGGAAACTATCGATCAAATAGGCAAACATGTCACTGAAGCGGCATGGGAACGCGCAAACGGAGATAAATCCACTTTCATGCACAAGATGATTAAGGCAGCGGAAGGCCTTGGTCAATGGTTCAACAATTCAGTGGACAAGAAGTCACCAGAGTCGATGCGAAACTTGGATCAAGCTGTCCCAGGTTTGTCGCAAGCTGTTGGATCAATGCAGAACCTTCTTGCGTTCTTTCAGCATATCTACAGCTCTCATGGTGTCACCATTGGTCCTACCCCTGACAGATTTACAGTCAAATGCCATCGAGCTCACACTAGCTTTGCAAAGATGAAGTCTGATGCCGCAATCAATTTCATCGGCAATGCTGGTACCTCTGATGAGACTGTGAATGTTACAGATGTTATCAACTATGGATATGGACCGTCTGATTATCAAGACGAGGGTTCTGAACCCGACTTGGTGAAGTTCATGCGAAGCATGGAGGAGTTCAGGGAGCTCTCCAGTGATGCGCATGCCTATCTACTTGTACCACAGGAGAAGATAGCAGAAGATCTCATTGATTGTTGCGGTTATGCGGGGGAGATGGTGGCAGCCATTTCTCAGCTTGAGAGCGCTATTGTTTATCCAGTTGGCAGTTCAGGCACTCCAGGTATAAAAGCGAGACCGCAGCTTAGGTCTGCGTCAACGGGATTGTACAGGAGAGTCGTTGACCTCAGTAATACTCCGTATGCCAAGAAAGTCAAGGCGGCTGTTGCCAAGGGCGCGCTACGCAGCACACAGAATCCATACGGGAGCAGGAACCGAAGGTTTGAAGTAGGGCAGGCTCCGATGATGGAAGATACCCTGCTGGACAGCACAGGAAAGTTATGCTCTCTGGTTTATAAAGGTTTCTCTCAAAATAAGTTTGCTAGGACAGAGGACAACAAGGAGTTCCTCGAGTCACTTCAAGCTCAACAGGCGAGCACTTTTAAAAATGTGCGACATGAGCGCTCTGAACGCTCTCAGAAGCCGCCTCCAGCCGCTCAACCCCCTAAGCAGGGCGTTAGGGCGCTTGGA
>NW_008705786.1:8526-9460 GCF_000186865.1 Aureococcus anophagefferens
TCTTTGGAATCTACGTATAGACAAGTTCCTTAAGTCTTTAGGTTTTAAACGCCAGACAGCCGATGCATGTCTCTACCAATTCACCGAGGTGATTAATGGAGAGACCAAATTTGTTATGCTGACCCTGTCAGTTGATGATCTTCTCATCACTGGTGATCACACTGAAAAGATTGAACATCTGAAACCCGCTCTCAACAAGGAATTCGCCATAGACATCAATGGTGAGCTTAAAGAGTGCCAGTGGGACGATCATGTTGAAAGCTTCCTTGGTATCAATGTCACTGGGAGAACGGAAGACGGTTTCATTCAGCTATCCGTTCCCCATAAAATTGATGGTTTGATTAAAGATGTTGAAACAGCTATCGAGGGCAAGGTCTACACCCTCAAACAGTTGAGCAACACCTTTCAGTGTGCTAGTAAGGACAATTCTCGTTTGTGGAATTATGTCAAAACTAATTTCTCCAGAATTATTGGCACGTGCATATACATGAGTATCACTTGTCGCCCAGACATAAGCACGCAAGTGAGCAAGGCTGCGAGAGGCATGCACGACCCCTCAGATACTCACATTGTATGGGCCATTCAGTTGCTCAAGTATCTCAATGGTACCAGAGAACGTGCACTGACATACACCTGTAAGAACAGTGCAGTCTCTCAGCTGTTGGATCAGTACTCAAAGACTGATCTAGCAGAAGTAACTGCAGACATTCAGGCATCATTGGTTGGTTCATGATTAAGTATGGAGTTCATGCTGATAATGGTGCATCTGAATTTAAGTTAGCCGAAGCAGTTGCATGCCTGTCCGATGTTGAACTTCCCGAGTCCGACAACAAGTATATGTGAGAAAATCTATAGCAGTTTGGCAAATAGGGGGAGCTCAGGAGGAAGATTCTCCTGTATCTGCCCCACTGTGCTTATTCTCCCTTTTCTCCCT
>NW_008705787.1:0-1150 GCF_000186865.1 Aureococcus anophagefferens
TGGGGCCCCTTCTCGTCGTCGACGGCGGCGATGATGCAGATGGCGGCGAGGGCGCGCAGGCTCGCGCGCTGCGTGTAGACCTGGCAGATGTCGCCGACGCGCTTGGCCAGCGAGGCGACGGGCATCGCGTAGCCGTACTGGAACTTGAACTCGGACGCCTCGTAGCGGAGACGCGTCGCCTGCGTCTTGCAGTCCGCCGGCGCGCCCGTCATGAGCACGGCGAGATAATCCGTGACCTTGTACAGGTTCGTGACGGAGCTCGGGTCGACGAGGCGGTCGGGCACCTTCTTCTGCGTGACCAAGACGCACGAGTCCCTGCCGCGCACGGCGACGGACGTGAGGCCCGACGTCGTCTGGGCGCACTTGATCGCGTACTCCACCTGGTAGAGCTTGCCCGCGGGCGAGAAGATGGTGATGTGGTGGTCTGCGGGGGCGGCGCGCGCGGGGGCGCGGGCGGTGATGACGACTCGCGCGCGGGGGCGCGGGCGGAAATGACGCACCGAACCCGCTATCCCGGCTCATCTTTGCGAGCGCGGCCGCCGACGAGGCTCAGAGGCGAGTTGCCCGCGAGGAAGAGGGCCCTAGCAGCTCAGCAGCACACTCTTGAGGCAAAAGCTTATGGTTCTGCGCGTATCGAGTGTGCGCGCGCGACGCGTGGCGCACGCCGACGGCCGGAGACGATTGCAGCAGCATCGCTACGACGTGCGCGACGCGCGACGCGATTGGGGCGACCCCGTTCGACCAGGGGGCGGCGCGCGACGACTTGCAGGACGGCGACGCCATGAAGAGCACGCCGTCGAGCGCTGGCGCCGCGACCGCCGCGCGGCACCGCTTCGACACCTTCTCCAGCGTCCGCGGGACCGAGATGCCCCCCGCTCGGGGACACGGGGCGCCCCCGCGAGCGCCACTTCATTTTTTGGCAAAGAAACGAATGCTCGCACCCACATGACCTGGAAACGAATGCTCGCACCGAGAGAGGTCCCGCGCGCGCTGCGATCCAGGCGCGCAGGCCGCGCCGGCTCGAGCCATCGTGCTCGCCGGTGCGCCGGTTCGCGCACCTTGGCCTCTGGTCGAGTGCTGCGCATGCGCGCACTGCATGGCGATGCAGTGCGCATGCGCGCGGTCAGCGGACGCGCAAGCGATGCCTCGC
>NW_008705787.1:2604-3915 GCF_000186865.1 Aureococcus anophagefferens
GTGGGCGAAGCAGCGCGCGCCGGCGCGGCGAGCGCTCGCGTGATCGCGCGCGGGGCCGAGCGCGCGCGCGTCGAGCGCTCCTCGCGCCGATCGGCCGTCGGACCGCGGCCGACGCGCGCGCGTCCCGCGATCGCGCGCGCGACGCGCCGCGCGCCGCGCAGGCTCACGTCCAAGGCCGAGGACTTCGTGTCCTGCTCCGAGAACGAGTGCTGGCGCGGCGTCCGCTTCGGCGCGTACCTCGTCTGCGACGGCCACGGCGGCCAGGCGGCGGCGGCGGCGGCGACGGCGAAGCTCGTCGCGGCGACGCTCGCCGCGCTGGACGCGCGGGCGCCCCCCGGCGGCGAGCCGCTCGCGGCGCTCGCGGCGCACCTGCCCGGCGCCGTCGTCGACGCGTTCGTCGCGACGGACGCGGACTGCCGCGGCGGCCGCGGCGGCGCGGGCAGCACGGCGACGCTCGTGCTGCTGCTGCCCGGCGCGGCCGCGGCGGCCGCGGCGCTCGCGGGCTACGACAGCGACGACGAGGCGCCGGCGCGCCAGGTCGCCGAGGGCTGCCGCGGCGCGGCGCTCGCGCTCTGCGCGTCCGTCGGCGACTCGCTCGCGTTCGTCGACGGCCTCGCGCTCAGCCACGACCACCGCCTCGACCGCAACGCGGCGGAGCGGCGGCCTGTGTGGAAATCAACCGCTGGTTTGGGACGTCCCGACCAAACGTTGAAATTCTCTAGCTCGGTCAACTCGAAGTCGTTTTGGCTGATTTTTGGACGAATCGATCGCGCTCGTCGAGTTCTCGAAGCACGGTCGACGAGTCTGGTCCGAATTACGCGCGCGTTGAAGTCGGGTCGAAGATTTGATGTCCACGCAGGCAGCGGCGGCTCCGGGACGCGGGCGGCGACGTCCGCCGGGACGGCGGCGGCGGCGCGCGGCCCCTGCGGCTCTGGCCCGGCGGGCTCATGATGTCGCGCGCGCTCGGCGACGGCGACACGCCCCTCGCGGTCGCCGCGCCCGAGCTGCGGTGCTGCCTCTGCCCGCCGGGCGGCTGCCGCGTCGTCGTCGCGTCCGACGGCCTCTGGGACGAGCTCTCGGCGCGCGCGGCCTACAAGCTCGTCGCCGGCGAGGGGCCCGAGCGCGCCGCGCGGCTCCTCTGCGACGAGGCGAAGCGGCGGGGCGCGCGGCGCAACGACGTCGACGACGTCGCGGTCGTCGTCGTCGACGTCGGCGAGCGGAGCGCGGCGCCGGACGCCGGGGCCGCGCCGCGGCTCTGGGACTGCGACGCCGCGTGCGGCCTCGGCGGCGCGGCGCTGCGGGGCGCCGTCG
>NW_008705787.1:8979-10057 GCF_000186865.1 Aureococcus anophagefferens
CCCCGAAGGTAGGAAGCGCCGCGCGGGCGGCCGCCGTCGCGCCGCCGTCTCCGCGGCTGACCGCGGACAGGACGCGCGGGCGCCGCGGCGCCGCGACCTCGATCTCCAGGCAGTGGCACGTCTCGGGCACGCAGGCGCGCCGCCGCGCGACGGCGCCGCCGCCCGCCGCGCCCACCGGCGCGTAGCGCCGGCCGCCGCGGCTCCGGCCGCCCGGCGCCGCGGGCAGCGCGTCGACGTCGCCGCGCCGGAATCGGAGGCCCCGGCCCTCGAAGCGATCGTTGAGCCGCGCCGCGAGGCGCGCGAAGCGCCCGTCGGGCGCCGCGCCGCACGCGGCCAGGAGCCGGCGCAGCGCCGGGCCCACGACGGGCGCGACGAGCGCGGCGGCCGCCGCGGACCCGAGGCACTCGCCGTCGGCGGCGTCGAGCGCGTCGAGGACGCTCGCCCACTCCGACGCGCTGAGGACGTCGCGCAGCTCCGCCGGCAGCTCGCGCAGCCGCGCCTCGTCGCCGAAGTCGTCGCCGAGGTGGCCCCGCGACCGCAGGCAGGGCAGCCCGAAGTCCGCGCGCACGCCGACGACGACGGTCGACGCGTCGCCCTGGCCCATGGCGGACGGCGGGCGGCGCCGCGGACCGCGACGCCGGCGTCCCGCGGCGCGGCGCCGGCGGCCGGCTGGACGCTCCCAGACTCTGCCACAGCCGGCGCCGGAGCGTCGCGCCGCGACCGTGGCCGTGAAGGCGTCTGTGATCATATGCCGGCTCCGAGAAGCCGGGGCGGTCCCTTAGGAGTACGCGCGCATCCCCTCGAGCTCGGCGCAGCGCGCCTCGACGCGCTCGCACTCGGCGCGGAGCCGGTCGCGCAGGCCGACCTTGTGGCCGACCCGCGCGTCGCGGAGGACGTCGCCGGGCGCGAGGCCGCGCTCGAGCCTGCGCGCGGGGCGCGTCCGGCCCGCGGGCGCCCGGGCGGTCGCGCGGTCGCGCGGCGCGCGGCGGGACGCGGCGGTCGCGCGGCCGCGTCTGGGGCGCGGCGTCGAGGCCGTCGAGCCGGTCGAGCTCCGCGGCGACGGTCGCGTCGGCGAGCT
>NW_008705788.1:0-1579 GCF_000186865.1 Aureococcus anophagefferens
CCGCCGTCGAGCAGGTCCGCGCAGTCCTGCGGCGCGAACGCGACCGTGCCCCGCCGGTGCGCGGACAGCGGCCAGCCGCCGAAGAGGGCCTCGCCGCTCGCGAAACCGCCGCGCCGCCGGCCGGAGAGCACCTCGAGCAGCGTCGACTTGCCGCTGCCCGACGGGCCCATGACGGGCAGCACGCCCCGCCGGGGCACGACGAGCGTGACGTCGCGCAGGAGCAGCGCGCCGGGCCGCCCGCGCGACGCCGGCGCCGCGTAGCTGAGGCCCGACGCCGCCACGGCCAGGCCGCGCGGCGCGTCGCCGCCGTCGAGCAGCGGCTGCGACTCCGACGGGGCGAGGGCCGCCATGGCTGCCCCGTCGGACGCACCTCAGTGGTGTGTCGCGCTTGGATTTCTCAGAGAAGGTGACCGAAGAGGCCGGCAGTGAACCACCCCACGACAGCATGCACCATCACCCCACCCACATAGAGTCGCGACTTGCTCAAAATGAGTGGTCAAAACAACTGCATCATGGGGTCAACGAAGCCTGTGAACCGCCCGTTCTGGCCGATCGGCAGCTGGAGGGCTGCTCGGCCACGACTCGGACCTCCACACTGTCCGAGTCACACACGGCACGGTCGAAATTTATGATCGAGCGTCAAAACCACCAGTTTGCTCGAGCTCGAGATCAAAACTGGTCGATAGAGCCAAAACAAGCGTATTTCCGGTGTCACGAGTGGTCTCCAGCGGCTCCACCCCACCCGCCCCCCCTTTTTTTTTCCAGCGACCGACCACACCTTTCTACGATTATACATATGTGAGCTGCACGAGGCGTCTCAGACCGTGGTAACCATCCCACGGATCTAACGTCGCCACGGCCCGGCCTGCTCGTCGCTTCTCAAGGCGAGCGCGCGCGACGTCGTCACGGTGCGAGCCTGAGCCGGAGCTCGTGGTCGGCTCAGGCTCATGCTCTTCGGGGCGAGGGCGGCTTCGATTACTCCCGATCTTCGATTAATAGTCCCTCGACTGAGCTAGCTCGAGCTCGGAATAGGGCGGTGGCGCAAGTCCCTTCGTCGGTGGTCGTCGAGTCGGATTTTTTTTTGTTCGCACCACGGCAATGGTCAGAACACGATTCACTGGAGTTCGCCTGGAAATAGCATCCTAATGGAAGTTTGGCCCTAGGGCGCGGGGTCCGGCGCGAGGAGCGATTCGACGCGCGCGGCGACGTCGCCGTGGCCCGCGTCGCGCGCGAGGTCCGCGGGTGTCCGGCCGGTCGCGTCGCGCGCGGCCGCGGCCGCGGCCGCGCCGGGCGCGGCGAGGAGCGCGTCGACGACGGCGCCGTGGCCCCGGCCCGCGGCCCAGTGGAGCGGCGCGCGGCCGCCGTCGTCGGCCGCGGCCGCGTCCGCGCCGGCGCCGAGCAGCGCGTCGACGACGGCCGCGTGGCCGCCGTCCGCGGCCGCGGCGAGCGCGCAGCGACCCGCCTCGTCGCGCGCGTCGACCTCGGCCGCGTCCGGCGGCGGCGCCCGTCGGAGGAGCCGGCAGACGACGTCCGCGTGGCCGCGCCGCGCCGCGTAGGCGAGCGCGCCGCGGCCCGCGTG
>NW_008705788.1:2988-5628 GCF_000186865.1 Aureococcus anophagefferens
GCGCGAGATGGGGGGCCGCTATGGCGGTGTGAGCGGCATCGGGGGACGCGAGGGACTCGGGTGCGTCGCCTCGCCGCCTCCAGATGAGGAGAACCATAGCCGGAGCGTTAGAAGCTAGGTAGGCTCTAGGTTAGGAAGCTCAAGACGCCTAGCATCGTGATGCGCTTCCTACATTGATGCTGGTTTTCTCAAGGAAGTACTTGGCGTACAATCTTCTCTGGTGGTCCAATTGCAGCTCGTCCTCAAATTTTCTTGCTTGAAGCTGTATAGACATGATGTTGGAGTACAGGTGTTTACGTTCATCCACCCTTGCATCCTTCTTCACCATCAAATATATCGGTTCGATGTAACCATCCATTAAGGCCATACACACCTCTTTCTTGTTCGACGCGTCAGCTATCTCTAAGCGTTCTATTTTGTTCATAAACGCTTGGTGGTACTCGCTGATAGTGCACTTGGCTAAGTCCGGTACACAGTAGGGCTGTGTCACTTCCTTTAGCTCTTCATACTTATCCTGCTGGTCAAATATCGAATCCTTCTCTGCTGCTCGTTCCACGTCCATTAGGTACGCTTTTTGAAACAAGGCATGCACGATATCCTCGTAATCCTGTATTGAGATCAAGCGGTCTTAGAACCGCACCTATCTCTGATCTAAGTGTGGGTGCTAAGACTCCTGCTTCTGTATCTGGTTCTTGGAAACCTGGCCTGTCGAACCCCCACTCAGCGGTTAGCGCTGACTGAGTGGACTCTGAGGACTCCAGTTTCCGGCAGGTGGGACCAAAATATGGAGGTAATTTACCCTCAGCCTGACTCTTGACTAGGGTATGGTAATAATTAGTTAGTAGACTCCCTACTCAAGTAGGCAGCCTAATCTGCGATCGGGCTCTCTGTCCTCAATCGCTGGAGTTGAGTGAGTAGGAAAGAAAAAGGGGCAACGTCATGGAAATCTAGATATGTATCCTCCGTCGCTCGCTATATCCGTCCCAAAATCAGACTCTAGTACAAGCGCACTGCACTGCCAACCTCAAGCTAAGTCAGATAAGATACCTCAGTCTAGTCTCCCGCCACAATACGGGGGATGCGTAGCGATGACGCTGGGGGATTTGGGTCATCTGCTCCCCCGCCACATGTGGGCGTATGGAGTGGGGCACCCCGATGGGAGCTCGCTTGGGGAAGATGAATCCCGCAGGAGCCGAGAGTCGGAGGCCGTAGACGCAGCGGCGGCGGTCGGACTCGGAGGCGTACGGGCACCACCGGCTACGGCTGCGAATGAGCCGTCGTTGAACAAACTCATCTATGAAGCAATGCTGCAGTAATCCGCAGCTAAGAGACGGTCTCTCGTGCGAGCATTTTCAGCGGCCGATGATGGAATCTCCACCTTAGAGGGCCCCGCGCTCCTCGAATATGCAGCGACGTGCAACGATCCCAGTGGCTTTGAGGTCCGCAAACATGTGGGTGAGGCACATGAAAAGACGCGACATCCGGACGATTGCGAGGCGACGCAAACGAGCAGCCCCAGGGGGTGGAATGGGGCGGGGCAGCTTCCCCCGACCCGATTTTCGGTCGCCTTCGAGTCACAGAGCGTCGGGAATCGTTCGTCATGAGGGCGATCTGATGCCCTCGCGGCAGCTCTTCGGCTCGAGCCGATTTGATCGAGACCACCTCACCGGCTCCGGGAGGCGTGCGGCGCCGCGGGTGACACGGTGCTCACCGTGCAATGCATGAGGCGTTCGGTGCGCTAGGACCGAGACAGTGCCCTCGGGAACATCATTCCAGGGGGTGTCTCTTCGAAGTCTAGCGCACGACTCGGACCTCAACACTAATGCGAGCTCCTCGTCGGTCGCCCCCCACCATTAACGGCCGTTCTCGACATCCACGGGCTGCCCCGACGCGAACTAAGTTGCTCGCCTTCGACCGATGGTCTTTCCCGAGCGACTCGCAGCCGGGCCCGAGGCGCGACATGGTCCACAGATCGAGCGCCGCGCCAAGACATGGAACCGCTGCATCGCGCGTCCGAGCCCGGAGCGAGGCAAAGCCGTGACGTCAAAACTGCACGGCTTCGCTGCTCTTTGAACCGGTTAACTTTAGCTTAGCCCGCAGTGGGACGGGCCGGCCGCCCCGGCCTCTAGCTCTACGCGCGCGCGCGCAGTAGAGGTGTCAGGAGGCGTGCGTGCGGCGTCGATACGTCGCCCGCCTTAATATGCGGCGCGCCTTAATCTGCGGTTCATTACTCGTGCTCGCGGTCGCATCGAGCTTCGCGCCGCTCCGGCCGCTCGCGCCGCTCCGGCCGCGTTCGGCCGGCGGCCGGCCGCGCGCCTCGGGCGACGGCGCCGAGGTCGTCGAGGTCGAGCTGGCGCGGCCGTTGGGCGTCACGGTCCAGGAGGTGCGCGGCGCCGTCGTCGTCCAGTCCTGCGCGCCGCGCGCCGCCGCCGCCGGCGTCGCGCCCGGCGACGAGATCGTCGGCGTCAGCGCCGTCTTCGGCGACAAGGTCTGGGACACGCGCGGCGCCCGCGCCCGGCGGCGGCGGCCGACGCCGCCGCGGGATCGCGCGCGCGCGCAGGCGCGCCGCGGGCCTCGACCGCGTCGAGGCGCTCATCCGGAACCGCGAGGGCGACGCCGTCACGCTGCGCCTGTCGCGCG
>NW_008705788.1:7760-8609 GCF_000186865.1 Aureococcus anophagefferens
CCTCGAGCGTCGACGGGTCGTCGGCGCGACAAGCTTTGGCGCGGCGCGTCAGCGGAGCGCGGGATGATGCGCCGGCGAGTCGCAGGGCTGGCGCGAAGCCCTACGCGCGGCACGGCGCGGCGTCCATGCGGCGCGGCGCGGCTGGCGCGGCCGGAGCTCTTGCACTCGCGCGCGTCGCCAGGGCCTCCGCGGCGGCCGCCGCGGACTGAGTCGCCGCGGCCTCCGCGCCGCCGACCGTGGTGCTCGGCGTCGCGCCGTCGCTCTCCGGCGCCTGCCCTCCCGCCAACACCATCCTAGTACACGCCGCGCACGCCGGCACGCTCGCCGGCGAAGTCGCTGGGGCTGCCCGGAGGTCTGGTACAGCCCGTGGCAGCCCCGCAGATGCCTCTGGCAGCCCGCCTTCGGCTCAGGGCGCGTCGCCGCTACGCCGCGGCTCCACGGCCACTTCCGAACCCAGATCGCCAAGGCACTGACGCAACGCGGCGTGTTTCGGGCCATGACGCCACATGCCGCCTCCGACGAGCTGGAATCAAGGCCTTGGGTTCAACCCTTAGTTCCACATCTAGACCCAAAAGTACCGCATCTAGACGAGCTCTCGGCCTTTGACAGCCACGGATCAGCGGATACGGTACCATCCCTCGTATCGTGAGCCGCCGACAAGCACGATACAGCTGTACGAGGGAGCGTACAAAAAAAAATCGGCTGCGGCGAAGCGGCGGCACGCCGCACAAGACGGGTATTGTGAGGGCTTGCCGGGGCAGCAAACCTTTTTGCAGGGCCCGGGGCGTCAAGACGCGTCACGGCGCGGAGCGCCGCGACCCGGTTTAGGCAGGCCCAGACGACGAACAA
>NW_008705788.1:9411-10252 GCF_000186865.1 Aureococcus anophagefferens
CTAGAGCGCATTAGAAGCAGCNCAAGAGCCAGCCCGTGCCGCAGCTCGCGCCGTCGTCGCTGCCCCCCGGGCGGCCCGACCATGGCGGGCCCGCTGCTCGTCTGGGAGTCCGGCGCGACGTTGTCCGTGCACGGCTTAACGGTGGCGCATTCCGGCTCCCGTCCCATCCAGTGTCGGTTGGCGGCGGCGACTTCAGGTCGTGCGCGAGCACGCTGGTTCGGCGCCCCCGGGCATCTCTGGGTTCGGACCCTCGAGGCCGCCGACTTCCGCGTTCGAGGGGGGCGCACGACCGTGCCGCGCTCCATGGAGGCGCGCTGGCTCGAGACTCACCGCGGCGCCCGAATTGCTCGCCGCCGCGCGGCGGGCTTTCAGGGCAACCGCGTGCACGTCCGAGACCCACGGCGCCAGCCTCTGCGGCGTGGGCTACGCCGAGCCCAAGCAGACCTTCCCCGGCGACATCATCTGCCGTACCTACGCCTTCGCCGAAGAGCTGGCGCGCGCTGTCCAGTCCCGCGCGCCTCGCGCGGGCCTCGACTTAAAACACCGACGCATGTGCCATCTACGGACGCACTCGTCGGTGGGGGAGAGCCGAGGGAGACGCCGCCCCCCCGGGCCGACGGCAGGCCTTTTAGACAACGCCCTGGCCCCGCTTGACCTCCCCCTCCGCTCAGTCGAATCAACTGTGCTTAAACAGTTCATGAGTCAACTTATAGACCATTGATCGATTGGACTCTCTGAGTAGTCATGAACAGTGATTATGGTGGGCGCCAAAACACCCCCTGGCGACCCTCCCGCTGGACCCCAGCGCATCAGGGGTCCGTCCAACATGTCCTCTGGAGGA
>NW_008705789.1:0-1318 GCF_000186865.1 Aureococcus anophagefferens
TCTGAGGATCCCCCGGCCTCTTCGGCGCGAGGAAGGGCTTCCTGGAGCCCAAGAGCTACGAGGCGCGCGTCCGCCGCGCGCCCGCGGCGCCGTCGCCGCGCGAGGCCGCGGCGCCCCCACCGCCGAAGCCGAGGCCCCGGGCGCCGCCGCCGCCGATCCCGCGGCCCGGCCGCGAGCTCAAGGTGCGGTCGCTGAGCCCCTGCTACGAGGTCTGCGAGATCTGCACGTGGACCGAGGGCGGCATCGTGAGCCGGAGCCAGGGCAACGTCGTCGCCGCGCTCGGCGGGCCGTCGGGCCACGCGCTGCCCGCGGACGTGCGCAAGGCCGCGCGCCGCGAGCTCCGGCCCGAGGAGACGCTGGCCATCGGCTACGCGGACCAGCGGCCGCGGGACACGCAGCTCCTGGGCAAGTGCCAGACCGTGCCCGTCGTCAACCCGGACGAGCGCGCGGCCAAGTGCCCCTGGATCGGTACGGACTACGTCTGGGAGTCGTGCCTCGTCCTCGACGTCGGCCCGGCCTGGAAGGTCGGCGGCGGGTCGCCCGATTTGAACGTGCCCAAGCACGGCGGCTGGATCCAGCTCCTCGCCGTGCCGCCGGACTACGCGAACCTGCCGCCGCCGCCGGGCGCCGTCTTCCAGATGGAGTGGAAGGGCACGCAGATCTTCGCCACGGAGCAGGGCGAGATGATCAAGCGCCGCGTCGACGACGGCGTCGAGTTCGAGCGCAAGCGGCTCTCCGCGCCGCCGCCGCCGGAGCTCTACAACATGCGCCCGCCGCCGCCGGGCCGCGTCTGAGCCCCGGAGGCGCCCTAGCGTCGTGTAGAGTGCAGGTCGAGGGTCGCGACTGCCGCGGTCGGCGCGCGGGGCGGGGGTGCGACTGCCGGGTCGGCGCGCGGGGCGGGGGTCTTCGGGGGGCGGGCCCGGCGGCCTAGTCCCAGCTGAGGCAGCTCTTCGCGGACGCGCCGGCCATGGCCTTGTGCGCGGCGGAGTGCGCCGCGGCGGGCGCCTTGGCGTGGACGTCCGCGGAGGACTTGCCCGCGGCGTCGTCGCCCGGGGGCGCCGCCGGCGCGAAGACGGGCTTCACGGGCGCGTTGATCTCCGCGGACGTCATGCCCGCGCCGTCGTGGGCCTGGGCAGGAAAAGAGTGATTCAACGTCGCTTCAACGTGAGTGTTCCGCGCGCGGGCGTCCCGGAAAAAGCATCCACGCTTCGAGACCGTTCCGAGAGATGATCGCTCGTCCAAAAACCAGCCGAAACGAGTGGAAAACGGCCGAGAAAGGAGCCTTTGAAGTTGGGGATTTCGCTCTCTTGTCCCGCGC
>NW_008705789.1:3005-3889 GCF_000186865.1 Aureococcus anophagefferens
CAGCGGCAGCGGCCGCGGCCGCGGCCGCGGTCCGCGCGGCGACGGCGCGCGCGTCCTCGAGGAGCAGCGCCGGCGGCGCCTCGACGTCCAGCCCGAAGCCCGCGGCGTCCTCGAGGAGCGCGGGCAGCGTCTCCGCCGCGCAGCGCGCGTGGACGCGCGGGAGCGACGCCGGCACGCGCGCGGCCGCGAGCGCGCCGAGGACCTCGCAGCCCAGGTCCCCCAGGTCCGCGACGGCGAGCGTCGCCCCGGCGACGACGGCGCGCGCGACGGCCCGCTGGGACGCCTCGAGCCAGACGGCGACGACGGCCTCGTACGTCGCCGCGTCCGCGGGCCCCGCGCCGGGCATGGCCGCGGCGAGCGTCGCGGCGGCGAAGGCCGCCGCGCGGCGGCCGCCCGCGGGCCGCCGGGGCAGGTGGAACCAGCACGCCCCAAAGGCCGGCAGCGCCGGCGACACGAACGCGGGCGTGGACTCGAGGAATCGCGCGAGGAGGTCGTGGCCCCGGGCGCCGTCCGCGAGCACGGCCGCCTTCGCCGCGCGGAAGAATTTCAGGGCCAGGGGCAGCCGCAGGGCGAAGTGCTCCGCGTCCGCGCCGTGGACGTGCGCCGCGTCCGCGAGCCGGCCAGCCGGCCCCGCGGCGCGCGCGGCGACCTGCGTGGAATTCAAATCTTCAACCCGACTTCAATGTGAGCGTACGCGACAGTTTTGACGCGAGTTTTTCTGCTGTGCTTCGAGAACTCGACCAATCGATTCGTCCAAAAATCAGCCGAATCGACTTCGATGTGACCGAGCTCGAGAATTCTCAAGTTTGGTCGGGACCGCCCAAACCAGCGGTTGAATTCACACAGGCCGCGACGAGCGCGTCGACGTCCGCGGCGCGGCGGGG
>NW_008705789.1:8568-9503 GCF_000186865.1 Aureococcus anophagefferens
TCCGGCCCAAGCCGACGGCGATCCTGCCCCACACGCGCCAGAGCTCCTACGAGGCGGACCTGGGCCTCTCCGTCGCCGTCGACGGCCTCAACAACCTGCCGTCGTCGAAGCACGACCCGCCGTCGCTCTACAAGGTCGTCACGGTCATCTCGCCGCCGGGCCTCTACCTGAGGGACCCGCCCCTCGCCGAGGACGCCCAGTTCACGCTCAAGCACGACCTCGACGCGTGGCCCCAGCACCCGCGGTTCCTCGACGGGCCCCGGCGCTTCCGCGACAAGCCCCGGTCGCCGTCCCTCGCCGCCTTCTTCGAGATCCGCCCCGCGCACGCCGCCGACGACCGCCGGCGCGGGGGGCTCGTCGCCGACGTGCCGACGTCGCCGAGCCGGCGCTACTGGGCCGTGCTGCCGCTCTTCCAGCGGCCCACGCGGCCGTCCGCGTTCCTGCGGCGCTGCGACTACGTCGACAGCGGCGCCTTCGTGCTCCCGCTGTTCCGGGGCACGATCCAGGGCAGCAAAAGAGAGCGAAATTCCCAACTTCAAAGGCTCCTCTCTCGGCCGTTTTCCACTCGTTTCGGCTGATTTTTGGACGAGCGATCATCTCTTGGAACGATCTCGAAGCATGAATGCTTTTCCCGGAACGCGCGCGCGCAGAACACGCACGTTGAAGCGTCGTTGAATCTCTCTTGTTCTGCCCAGGCACGATCCCGGCCACGGTGCTCGCCGCGGCGCACGCGGGCGACTGCGTCGTCGACGCGCTCGCGGAAATCGCGGCGGCCGCGCCCCGGAAGCGGCGGAAGGGCGCGCCGCCGCCGGACTTCGACCTCGTCCCCGGCGGCGCGTCGTTGCTCGTCCGCGTCGTCGACGCGCAGCTCGACGATCTGCGCGACTTCGCGCCGCCGACGCGGCCCGAGTACGCGACGTCCGCGGCGATCGCCG
>NW_008705790.1:0-1422 GCF_000186865.1 Aureococcus anophagefferens
AGTGTACGGGGGCTGGGGCTACTGGACGAACGGGCAGAGGATCTGCCTCACTAGGTCCAGGAAGACTCTCCGTCTATTACAGTGCGGGAAGCAGCTATAACAGGGTTAGAAAGTATTAAGGAGGGGAAGGAAATTGGGTGGCTCTGTACCAGCGAGCCACTAGGGAGATACAAAACTCTCTATCTCTCTACTCCCCCTGGATCGTAAGCCAATAATGAAGATCCATGTAGAGCATTTTTGTTCCAGAGCCTTCAAGCATATAGGACATGATATAAGATTGCACCGCAAGCTAACAATTCTACCACACGAGACAGGCGCGACCAGTCTGCAGATGGGGCGTTAGGTGTTGCAAACGAGGGGTCTACATCAACCATAGTCTGACAGGAAGGAACAGGTGGTGACAGTCCACGGCGGTGGTGATCCTGCACCAGCCTGGTAGCTCTTTTTGCCATTCCCTGCTTGTAAAGCAATTTAGCAACATTCAACTTAGCACGAGAGGACGGGGAAGAGTTGTCAGAGCCATGGTGTTTGAGGACGTCTGTGTTTACAGGACCATCGCCACAGAGATTGTACTCCTGCGGATTCAAAAATGAAGTGGAATGTAATGATACAAAACTTTTACAATAATTGTCAGGCAATTGACCGCTTGAGGCATTCCAGTAGTCCCAGATGTACACAGCCTGAGAGGACTCGAAGTCTAGTGACTTCCGCAACTCAAATATTATGTCCTCGTCGATGTGCGAATTGTGAGACACCACCCACTCATTAAGCAGCCCCTCTGACATAAAGGACCTGTGTGTCCCCTGTAGTGATGGGTAGTCTGAATGCAATCGATTTGAACCTTCCATTCCCATTACATCCAAGTATCTATGGAACAATGTTTTATGTACTAACTTCGTAAATACATCTGCAACATTATGGGTGCCAGGGCACCAGTATGGCCGCACCTGCTTGGCCTCGTGCATATCTCTTATACGGAATTCTCTCAGACAGATATGCCTTGTTCTGGGTGAGGATTCAGGATGGTTTGCGACGCTTAATGCAGCTTTATTGTCAATCATGATAGGAATGGCTGGAATATCTTGGCTTAAACCGAATAAAAATGGAAAATCGCACTGTAGAGTATGATACCACACGGCACTGTCAGCGGCCGAGGACGCGGCAATCAGCTCGGCTTGCATTGTACTGGCTGCCGTAATCGTTTGACGCTTTGAGTTCCACTGCACTAAACTACCAAATACATAAAAACAGTGTCCGGAGGTGCTTTTCATTTGCTCTCCATCTGAGGCCTTGGGCAGCCAATCGGCATCAGAGAAACCCACTACTGGGCTACTAGGGACATCATTCATTTCCGGAAAGGCAGCGGCCAGGGAACCAATATGACTAATGGCTTTGCTATTCTTACGATAAACAAGACTGAGG
>NW_008705790.1:2282-3525 GCF_000186865.1 Aureococcus anophagefferens
CGCACGTCGTCTCGGCGTCAGCGCGCCAGGACGCGGCCGCGCGGACGGCGGGCCGCGCGTACCGCTCCGCGTCCATGCGCTTCCTCGACGTCGAGACGGCGCCGTCGCCGAAGACCGTCTTCGTGGAGCCGGCGCCCGGAGACCGCGGCGCCGCGTACCTCGCGGAGCCGGAGCCGGAGGCCAAGTCCGTGACCTTCGAGGACCCGGCGCCGGCGCCCGTCGTCGCCGTCGCCGCGGCGGCCTTCGCGCCGCCGGCGAACCCGCGGAGCTGGCAGGGCCGTATCGTTGTGGCCGAACATCAACAGCACGTTTTACTCCTTCTTCCCACTCTACTACTGAGATATTTTTGGGATCAACTTCGAGGCCTGGAGTAGTCTCTGAGAACATCTTGTGTGGTTTCCCGCGTATCACTTTCAGTTTCGTGTTCCATCCGCCCTCTCTGTTTCTGAGGTTGATGTAATCGCCATGCTTTGGATGCCTATAGCCAGCAGGGACTGATTCCGGTTGCGGAGACCCAGGAGAAAAGATGGTCTCAGTAGATTCTGGAGACTTTGGAGTCTCAACAAAGGGGGACTCCGAGTTCCTGATCCGATAAAAGTTAAACATGCGAGTTAATCTCTTTTCAGCAGACTCGAGGAAGTCGGACCCAGATGGTGGCGACATTCTCTGTGATTCTGATATCTCTTCTGTCACAGGAGTAGAGAAAGGAGTGTGTCTAATTCTCGGAGGAGTCACGTCCTGGAACGTTAACTTCTTTTGGAAGGGACGATGTTGACTGGGACTCCCAATTGGGTGAGAAGGAGGACTCTCGCGAGTTGGTGGAGGTTCAGGTTCCTGAACAGGATTGGTAGGGGCTGATGCCGAAGTTTCATGACTGTCGACAATCTGGGTGCGAGCAAGGGGTTGAGATGTCTTCCTAGGGTCTGATCGAGTGGTGTCTACCCCTTCTCCCTGAGAGGTCTGAATGAGTGATTTACTAAATAGCTTGTTCTGCGCATTTAGTGTCCTTGGGTGAAAGTTTTTAGATATTACCGGTTTTCCATTCACTTGAAGCATAATTACTGATGTAGACGTACTCTTGAGATTTTTAGCATATAGGGGATGATAATTCGCTGGGTAAAGGTAGTAGCCGGGGATGCCTCGGAGCTTTGCCTTGTTGATGCCAATCTTCTCAACTGTCTGAAGCTTCGACTTGTCATTTACAAAGAAAACGGGCTCTCCAAACGGCAGTATTCTCAGGTCT
>NW_008705790.1:5910-6890 GCF_000186865.1 Aureococcus anophagefferens
AACGCTGGAAAAGGTTCGATACGGTGCCGGGCACAAATTGCTTGGCTGTATCCTTCTTATATGACATCTCAGCATTTTCTTCCTCCAAAATGTCTTCCATGGGTTTTGGATGAACACTCATCTTACTCACCCTACATACATCAAAAGACGTAATTGTTTTCTTACTGGCCAGGCAGAACCACCGGAACCTGGAGGTCCGGTCGCCGACATTGCATGCATCCAACATGTTGGTTGCTGTGTTGTATCCTGCGCTAGAGAAGAATTCCATTAGACTGTCGTGTTCGTCATGACACTCGGGACGTGTAGGAACATGTTCATTTAGAACATGGTTCGGGCTAGTTAGCTTGACAAATTTGCGTTGCTCCTCAACAAAGACAGCGGCACTTGTAGGGACAGGTAAGTCATTTTCCAGTCTCAGTGGCGTATTTCTGTAGCATGGGGCAGTATAGACTAATAGATCATAAGCTGGGAAAACAAGTGTCTTGTTTTCAAGGTCTTTGTTCACGACACGAATATCGTAAAAACCCTGCGCATTGGGGAAACACTGTTTGGCGTAGTCAAAATTGCTTCCATATTCAATGAAAGCTACCACTGTAATGGGGATATCTGCAAACGCGCTTGTTGATTCTGTGCATAGTCCAGGGCCGACAAGACAGACACGTACTAAGTTGGGGTCGCTGGGACCATCGCCGCAGAGGTTAAACTCCTGCGGGTTTAGTAATGATGTGGAGTGCATTGATAGGAAGGTCCCGCAGTAGTTGTTGATGCTACGGCGTTGTTTCTTGGATAGAGGGGTGCAGTATTTTAGCAGCTTATCCGGGTCGTAAATGGCTTCTTTGGGGATTTCTCCCCCTGTAGCAGAGTCCACGAATCTAGTGAATTGTGAAGGATCTACACACTTGATGGTTCTCAACCCATTAGTTTGCCTCTGAATTTTAATCCAATTAGTAACTTTAGATAGCTTGCTAGGGTCGGTAGTC
>NW_008705791.1:0-2351 GCF_000186865.1 Aureococcus anophagefferens
CACGGGCGCGCAGGTCTTGCTCTCGTAACGAAGCGGTGCCCGTAGTGCTGCACGCGCCGCGACAGCGTGCCCTCCCACGCGCCGCCGTCGACGGTCTCGAGGAGCGCCGCCTCCTCGTCGGCGCTGATGAAGTCGTGCACGAGGGCCACGCCCGCGGCGGCGAGCGCGTCGCAGACGCTGCGCGACGCGGCCTGGACGTTCGCGGCGGCGTAGGCCGCGTTGTTCGCCGCGCAGACGGGTTTGTAGGGTTTGACTGCTGGCGGCGCGGTGTTTTGCGGCGGCGCTTTCATACCGTCGTCGACGAGGCGCACCGCGGCGGCCATGGGATCGATTAGCTATCGAGGATGGCAGCCGTGATTGGAAGCCATCGCCCCCAGCAAAACTTCACCGTCCTCGAGTTGCAGTCGACGTCCTCGATCGCGCAAGCACGGCTGGGAGAGCGAGCCCATCGCCCTGGTCTGGGCGAGCTCCTTCGGTGTCCGCTAAGTCGCAGCTCAAGGGAGTCCAGACGCGCCTGCCATCGTTACCCGGACGTCATGTCCATGACCGCGCCGGCGTAGGGGTACTCCTCGCCCGGCGCGTAGACGCCCGCGAAGACCTTGAGCTCCGCGAGGGCCGTCGTTTGCCCGGCGCCCCAGAGCGCGCCCTCGCCCTCGTAGTAGACGCCGAGCTTGGAGAACGCGCGCCGCTCCGAGCCCGGGCCGCGGTCCTCGGACGCGCGGAGGGGAATGCACAGGCCCTCGACGCCGAAGTCGATGCCGCGGTCCGGCGCGTCGGACGAGATGGAGTTGCAGCCGATGTGGGACGCGCTCCGGAGCTTGAGCGGCTCGCCGCCGTCGCGCAGTAGGAAGAGGAAGGCCGCGGGCGACGGCCGCGCGTTGCCTGGGCAGGAAAAGGGTGATTCAAGTTCGCTTCAACGTGAGCGTTCCGCGCGCGCGCGTTCCGGAAAAAGCATCCACGCTTCGAGACCGTTCCGAGAGATGATCGCTCGTCCAAAAATCAGCCGAAACGAGTGGGAAACGGCCGAGAGAGGAGCCTTTGAAGTTGGGAATTTCGCTCTCTTTTGCTGCCCTGCGCGTTGCCCATCGACGCCCAGCCCTTGGGGTTGTAGGCGCCGATTTCTTCGCCGTCCTCCGTCTTCGCGTAGACGACGCAGGCCCCGCGCCCGTCGCAACCCCGGTGGAAGGCCTCGGCGCTCCAGCCGTCGCGCTCCGCGTCGTAGGCCAGCTCGAGCGCCCGCGTCGTCAGCTGGTTCCGCGCGAGCAGCGGCCGGAGCCGCGATAGGAGCGCGTCGTCGGAGGCCAACGGCTCCGCCCACTCGTCGAGCACGGCGGCGTACTGCTCGGGCCAGCGCGACCGCCGGTCCTCCTCGAACTCCTCGTCGGTCATCGGCGCCGGCAAAAAGGCGTCGAGCCAGCCCTGGAGCGCGACGCCGCGGCGCGGCATCGCGGCGCGGTTGCTGGTCGTCACCAGCGCCGTGCAGCGGGCCGCGCCGAGCCACAGCAGCAGGCGGATCTTGCCGACCATGCTGGAGAGCTGCAACAAGGCTGCTCCATCGCATCAACTCCGGCTCAGCAGTGCTCAACCGCCCCCTCGTCGCCTGCGCCTGCTGCGCGCGCGCGCCGGTGCCCAAACCCCACCGCTTTCGCCGTCGGCACTCCGCCGCGCCGCCGGCCCGCGGAGACCATGTCGCTCTCGTTCTTGAGCAAGAAGACCTGGCACACGTCGAACGTCAAGAACGTGGAGCAGGTGTGGATCGCCGAGCAGAAGAAGGAGAAGGAGGAGAAGAAGCTCAAGGAGCTCCAGAAGCAGATCGACGAGGAGCGGCAGATCGACGAGCTGCGGACGCTCCAGAAGGAGAGCGGCCTCGTCACGGACCCGAAGCAGAAGGTCGAGTGGATGTACTGGAACGGCGTCGAAACAAAGACTTCAAACCTCTCTAGCTCGGTCAAATCGAAGTCGATTCGGCTGATTTTTGGACGAATCGATTGCCCTCGTCGAGTTCTCGAAGCACAGCAGAAGAGCGTGCGTCGAAACGGTCGCATATGCCCACATTGAAGTCAGGTTGATTTCCACACAGGTACGAGGGCCCCGGCTCCGCGATCGCTTCCGCCGCCGCGGCCCAGGAGTACAAGCTCGGCAAGGAGTACACGCCGACGGCCCAGGCCGAGAGCATGGACGCGCTCGCGTCGAAGCAGGCCGCGGGCTCGACGTGGCTCGACAACACGGCGTCCGACGAGAACGAGCTCTTCAGCCGGCTGAACGCGGACCCGCTCTACGCGATGCAGAAGTCCCTCAAACGGGACCGGGAGAAGCAGGTGTTGCAGAACCCGCTGGCCATGAAGCGCATC
>NW_008705791.1:2402-3950 GCF_000186865.1 Aureococcus anophagefferens
CGCGAAGAAGGCCAAGAAGGACGCGAAGAAGAAGAAGAAGAAGAGCAAGAAGGAGAAGAAGCGCGCGCGGAGCCCGTCGTCGAGCCCGTCGCCGCCGCCGCCCCGGAGGCCCCCCGCGGGCGACGGCTACGGTTTGCGCAAGGGCGAGCGGTCCGCCGCGCCGGACCGCGACGACGCGGCGCTGGGACCGAGCCGCGACCTCGTCGCCGCGCGCGAGCGCGAGCAGGCCGCGCGGCGCTTCCGGCCCGAGAAGGTGAACCTGAGCGACGAGGAGAAGGCGCGGCGCCTCGCCGAGTTCGCGTCCGACGGCGCGGCGCACGACGGCCGCCGCGCGGAGCGGTTGCGGCACCACCGGGGCAACGAGGCCAAGGACTCCATCGCCGAGGACGACGCCGAGCTCGCGCGGCGCGCCGCGAGCCGCCAGGGCCACGACGCGGCCTTCCTCCGCGACACGCGCGCGCGCGCGTACGTCGGCTCGGAGACGTCCCTCGCGGACAACGTCGGCCGCAACCGGAACCGCCTCGACCGGCGGTCCCGGGGCGACGACGCGTGAGTAGCTCGTGAATTTAGTCGCGGAGGCTCCGCGCGGCGGGCGACGCGGGGCTCGACGGCGACGACGCGGGGCTCCCGGCGCCGAGGCGGCGGCTCCCGAGGCTCCCCCGGCCCGGCGACCCGTAGGGCGCCGCCGCGACGCGCCGGCCCGAGCCCAGGGGCGACGCCTTCGGCGAGCCGGCCGCGAGCTCGTTGACGGCGTCGTCGGCCTTCGTCGGCCGCCACTTGTGCATCGTCTTGGGCAGCCGCGGGCACCAGTCGGGCCGCGCCGCGTCGTCCTCCTTCTCCGTGAGGTCCAACGTAAAGTCGTCCTCGTCCGGGTTCGGCTCGGGCACGACGACGGACGGCTTGAGCGGCGCCGTGACCTACGAAGCACGACGGTGACGATGTCTCGTCGTGTTCAAGCACGACGGTGCTCGTCGCGTTCCCGCCCCGAATCTCTCGAACGTCGTCGCGGCCGCGGGACGCCGCGCCGCGACCTGCTTCGCCCAGACGCCGTCCCAGTCGTAGCCCGTGAACCAGAGCTGGCGCCGCACGGCGCCCCAGCCCTCCTTGGAGTTGCCCAACCGCTTCTTCTGGTGGCAGAGGAGCCGCGAGATCAAATCTCTCAAATTCTTCGAGAACGCGCGCGGGAACTTGGGCCGCATCTTCAGGATCAGCTCGAAGAGCGCCATCTCGTCCTGGGCCACGAAGGGCCCCTGGCCGTGGGCGAGCTCGAAGGTCAGCACCCCCAGCATCCAGAAGTCGACGCCGTGGTTGTGGCCCTCGTTGCGCAGGATCTCCGGCGCGAGGTACTCGGGCGTGCCGCACATGGTCCACCTGCGTGGAAACCAAATCTTCAACCCGACTTCAATGTGAGCGTATGCGACCGTTTCGACGCAAGCTCTTCGGCTGTGCTTCGAGAACTCGACGAGAGCGATCGATTCGTCCAAAAATCAGCCGAATCGACTTCGATGTGACCGAGCTAGAGAATTCTCAAGTTTGGTCGGGACGCCC
>NW_008705791.1:4000-7429 GCF_000186865.1 Aureococcus anophagefferens
GCGGTAGAGCACGTCCTTGCCGTGGAGGCAGTCGAACGCGAAGACGATCTGCGACACGAAGAACCGCAGCATGGGCTCCGGGAAGCAGACCATCTGCTGCAGGTGCTTGTAGAGCTCGCCGCCGGGCATGAGCTCGAGCACGAGGTAGACGCAGCGGTCCGTCTGCATCGTGCTGTAGAGCTTCAACACGAAGGGGTTGTCGCACATGGCGAGGATCTTGCACTCGATCGTCACGTACGCCTCCATGGCCTCGTCGACGATTTTGGCCTTCGCCTGGCACTTGCAGGCGAAGGTCGCGCCCGTGTCCGCGTGGCGCACGAGGCGCACGATGCCGAAGGACCCGCGGCCGAGCGTGCCCAGCACCGTGAGGTCTTCCAAGCGCATCTCGTCCGGGTCGGGCCTGTGTGGAAATCAACCACTGGTTTGGGACGTCCCGACCAAACTTTGAAATTCTCTAGCTCGGTCAAATCGAAGTCGATTCGGCTGATTTTTGGACGAATCGATTGCTCTCATCGAGTTCTCGAAGCACAGCCGAAGAGTCCGGCGCAATCCGTTCAATCACGCTCACATTGAAGTCGGGTTGAAGATTTGATTTCCACACAGGGTCCGGCCCCGCGTCGTCTTCGATCTGGATGGCCCGCGCGGAGAGCCGCCGGTCGTGGCGCGCGTTGCCGAGCATGCGCCGCCGCGTCTGGCCCTCCTCGGCGCGGATGATGTGGGCCGCGGCGACGAGGTCCGCCAAGCGCGCCGAGGTGCTTGACGAAGTCTTCCCGCGACAGCGTCAAAAGCCGCGACCGCGCGGCCGCCACCACGGACGCCGCGCGCGGCTCCTCGTTGATGAGCGCCCGCTCGCCGAAGTAGCCGCCGGTCTCGATGTGCTTGAGCTTGTTCTCCTTGAGGATCACGGAGCTCCGGCGGCCGCTCGAGGGCTCGTTCCGATGCACGTCGACCCGTCCCTCCTCCACGATGTAGAAGTGGTTCCCCGGCTCGCCCTGGCGGATGATGATCTCGCCCTCGCCGACGACCTCCGACTCGAGCACGGACGCCAGGCGCGCGAGCTCCTGGTCCGTCAGGAACTCGCCGAGGCCCAGCGGCTCGTCGCTCCCCGTCGCCGCGCCGATGCGGACGCGCCGCAGGAACCGCACGCGGCCCTTCATCTCCGCGCGCTGGATGGACTGGAGCACGCTCTTGCAGTCGGACCGCTTGATGGCCCAGAGCTTGCAGTCGCCGCAGGCGATGACCGTCGCCGCGCGCGGCGTGTCGTACATTAAAGCCAACTCGCCGAAGCCGCCGCACGCGCCCACGGACAGCACGTACTTCCCCAGCGCGTCGTGCGACTCGTACATGGCCAGGTCCCAGGGCTCCTTCGAGCTCGCCTCCGGCGCCTTGCTCTCCTCCTCCTCCTCGTCGCCCTTCACGAAGACCCGCAGGTGCCCGGATTCGACGACGTAAAAGTGCTCGCCGTTCTCCCCCTGGCGCACGACGACCTCCCCCGCGCCGCACTCGATGGGCGCGAAGGGGTCCGTCAACCGGTCGCGGCAGGAGTCGTCCAAATCGCTGAAGAGCAAATTCTCCTTGCACACGTTCCAGATCAAGTCGCGGACGCCGTCGCCCTTCGGCACGACCTCGGGCCGCGAGAGCGCGAGGTCGTCGGCGAAGTTGCGGATGACCTTGCGCCGCGCGGATTCGCGGCGCGACTTCGTCGTCGTCGACGCCTTCGAGCCGCTGGGCTGCGTCTTCGGCGGCGCGATGTAGCCCGCGGAGCCCCTTAAATCGCGCGTCGCGGCCTTCTCCCTGCCGTCCATGTGCGCGAGGTCCCGGTCGCCCAGCAGCTCCTTGGCCGCGGCGAGCTCGGCCTGCACCTTGCGGTTCTCGTTGCGGAGCCGCGCGAGCTCCTCCTGCTGCTGTTTTATCAATCGCATCGCCTCGGCGTACGACTCGGTCTGGAGCTCGGCCTCCTGGGAGAGCACGACCTCCTTGGACTTGCGGCGCTCGCCGCCGGTGAAGAGGCCCCAGCTGGCCTTGCGCTGCTGGCCGCTGCCCCGCCGCTGGGTCTCGCGGATCATCTCCTGCGTCTCCGCGTCGAGCTGCGGGTTCGGGCCGACGATGGAGCCGGAGCGGCCCGCCGCCGGCGCCGGCGCGGCGGCCTGCTTCCCACTGCTCGCGGCGCCGCCCATGTTTTTTTTCCGGGTTTTATCTCGTGGTTCTGGGCGGGAGTGGTGTGTGTGTTGTGGTTGGGGGCGGCCCCATCGTATGCGTTGTCACAGATACGTCGGGGTGAAGTTGCCCTGCACCCGACGACGCGCCGCGGCACAACTAAAAACTTTAGTGCTGGTGCGTGAAGAAGGACGCCGCCGTGAGCCAGCCGAAGGACGTCGTCGCGATGAAGCCGATGCGCAGCGGCACGGGCACGACCGTAAAAACGAGCATGTTCGCGGGGACCCAGACCGTGTAGTAGCGCCGGCACATGTCCGCGGCCTCGCCCTTGTAGCGCTCGAGCCCCGCGCGCCAGCCGTCGCCGTCGTAGAGCACGTGCTTGTAGGCGTAGTACACGGGGAAGCACACCTGTGTGGAAATCAACCAGTGGAACGCCCTGTCCAGCAAAAACTTCTCTAGCTCGGTCAAATCGAAGTCGATTCGGCTGATTTTTGGACGGATCGATTGCTCTCGTCGAGTTCTCGAAACACAGCCGAAGAGTCTGGTCCAAACCGTTCGATTACGCGAAAATTGAAGTCAACTTGAAGATTTGATTGCCACGCAGAAGCACGCGAGCGGGATGTGGAACGCGCTATCGAACGCGACCTTCCGCGCGGCGTTGTAGACCGTCGTCTCCAACCCGAAGAGCGACGCGTAGCCCACGTTGTAGAGCGCGTGCTGGAACCAGCCGCAGTACCAGCCGCCGTAGAACGCGAAGACGCCCGTGCGCTTCCAGTCCTGCTCGCTCCGGCCCTCGACGACGCGCTGGCTGAAGGCGTCGGCGAGCATGCCCTTGAAGGTGCAGCTCGCGAAGGCGACGCTGTAGGGCCGCCGCGTGCTCAGCTCCGCGTAGGCCGCGACGAGCCGCGCCATGGCGCGGCCGCTGTGCCGTCACCGCTGGCGGCTGGAGAGCTCGTCACCTCGTTTGCTCTCCGAGGCGATGGCCGGGGTCGATGGCGTCGCCCTGTCGCGCAGTCGCGCTCCGGGCGACCGGTGCCTGGCTGGATCGCGAGGACCTCTCTTGCGGGACGTGGGTCTGTGGGTACTTCGTGGTGCTTCCTGGGTTTCGGCGCGCGACTGATCTCGGCGAACCGCGGCGGCGCGAGCGGCGTCCGTCACGGTGTTCGCGGCTCGCGAATTCGCGCGCCGTAGCTCCTAGGGAAGTCGCCAGCGTGTGCGCCCCCGGTTGCGGCCGCGCCGGAGCGTCGCTTCTCGAACGCACGCAGCCCGCTT
>NW_008705791.1:7479-10328 GCF_000186865.1 Aureococcus anophagefferens
GCCCCGATCAACGTACATCTAGGTGCACCCGTAGGAAATTAATTAATAAAGATCAATCATCGAATTCCGGCCGGCGGAGCCAGAGTCATTAGTCGTCCATAGAGGCTGTACGTCGACCGCGCGCGCGGCCGCGGTGTCGCGGCGGTCCGCGGGCTGAAATCACGGCCAAAATTGGGTTATGGTCGTATCAAAGCAAGTTTGATGATATTCGCGCGTTAATTGCACGTTTGCGATGGCTTTTTGCGCGCGGTCGCTGGTTCGGGTCGCGAAATCGCAAGATTTAACTTCAACAAAAGTGCTGAAGTTCAACAAAAATGTTGACTTTTAAATCCAGGCTATCAGAATCTGAGTTTTGATCGGTGCACTGGTGTCGCGCCGTCGCGCTCCGGGCGACCGGTGCCTGGCTGGATCGCGAGGACCTCTCTTGCGGAACGTGGGTCTGTGGGTACTTCGTGGTGCTTCCTGGGTTTCGGCGCGCGACCGATCTCGGCGAACCGCGGCGGCGCGACTCGGAGCGGCGTCCGTGTTCGCGGCTCGCGAATTCGAGCGCCGCAGGTTCTAGGGAAGTCGCCTGCGTGTGCACGCCCGGTTGCGGCCACGTCGAGGCTTCGCTTCTTGAACCGGGGAGCCTACTGGTTTCGGGTGATTTTGATGCCGGCTCCTTGACATGTTGAAGATCTTGGCGACTCAGCGTCTCGCCCCAGAAGGACCACCTCGTCGCTCTTAAAACTCCCGCCTCGCTCACCGTGCGAGCCAGTGTCATCGACTTACTTCGCTCACGCACGCCCGCCCGCCCCGCCCGATACCGCCCTAACCCCTGCGGGCGCTGAACCCCTCGGAAAAAGCGCTCGTGAGGCTTCGGCGGAGAAACCGTCCGAAGCGGGACTGTTACGAGATTTGCCGCCGTCGCGGGGCGTCAAAAATGAGGCGGGGCGCCCGGCGGCCGACGTCGGTACCGGAAAGACGGCCTCGACGCCGCCCCCGGAAATCGAGGGCGCGCTCGCGGGTCGCCTCGCGCGCGACCCGATAACGAGAGTGAAGTACGACCCGGACGCGCACGCAGGTTAATCATGGCCGCCAAGAAGCCCGCTTCCAAAAAGCCTGCCGCGAAGAAGGCCGCGCCGAAGAAGAAGACTGTCGCGAAGAAGCCGGCCGCGAAGAAGGTGCGCTCCCGCCATCGTCGAGAAGCTTTGTCCGTACGTGTTCCGACTCTCTTCTCCATAGGCCGCGCCTAAGCCCAAGGCCGCGCCCAAGCCCAAGGCTGCGCCGAAGCCCAAGGCTGCGCCGAAGAAGAAGGCGGCGCCCAAGAAGAAGGTGAGCGACCGCCGTCGTCGAGAGACTGTCGGAGCGCTCCGACTCGTTTATCGTAGGCCGCGCCCAAGCCCGCCGCCGCGAAGCCCGCCGCGAAGCCCGCCGCGAAGCCCGCCGCGAAGCCCGCCGCCGCGAAGCCCGCGGCGAAGAAGGTGAGCGCCCGCTGTCGCCTCGGGAAGTTTTTCCAGACTCCGCGCCAACTCTTGTACCCGTAGGCGCCCGCGAAGAAGGCCAAGAAGGCCGCGCCGGCCAAGAAGAAGACCGTCGCCAAGAAGCCCGCGGCGAAGAAGAGCGCGAAGAAGAAGGCCGCGCCCAAGGCGTCCAAGGCCACGGGCTCGCGCAAGTCCTCCCGCAAGTCGCTCTTGAGCAACGTGCCCGTCGCCGAGCGCGGCGCGGCCATGAAGGCCGCCGCCAACTAGGCGGCTTTCCGAAGGCCGAAGAGCCGCCGGGCCCGAAGCGTCCAAGACCGCCACGCGGTATTCCCCGGTCCCCGCGGCGCGCCCGAGTCGTCGCTGCAACTCTCCAGTAACCACTCCCGGCGCAAAAAGAAGCTACTCGCCAGTAATCCACGAACACACGGCAGCTCTACAGTTGCGATACAAGGTCCGGACACGGACGCGCCACGAAATTACAGCACCTCTACAGTTACGACACAGGGTCCGGACGCGGACGCGCGCGCCTCCTACGCGTCCTTCGCGCGGCTCGCGGCGCGGCGGCTCGGCCGCGCGTTCTTTTCTCGAGGCGACTGGTTGAGCCAGTGGTTCTGCTGGAGCGGGCCGTGCTCGAGCTTCGCCTTGACGGCGGGGCTGATGCGCGCCTGCTTGTGGTTGCGCTCGCGCGACGCCTTGGGCGACTCGACGCCGGGCCCGAAGGACACGCGCCGCTCGGACATGGGCGTCGCGCCGGCGCGCAGCGCGCTGCGGATCGGCGTGCCGTCGGCGCGCAGCGCGCTCCGGACCGGCGTCGCGGCGCCGCGTGCCGGCGTCGCGTCGCCGCGCGGCGTCGCCGCGGGCGTCATCTCGACGTCCGGCGCGAAGGAGATCCGCGCCTCGCGCCGCTGCGCGACGGGCGTCGTCTGCGCGACGACGGCTACGGCGTCGCTCACGTCGATGGCCAGCGTCCGCCGCGCCGCCGCCGCCAGAACAGCATCATCGTCGTCGTTGTTCGTAGCTTCTGTACGGCTCGAAGACGTTGCCTCCCGAGATGCTGCGGGCAGCATCGTCGACGGCGTCGACGGCGGCTCGACGATCTGCACCTTTCGTTGAGCGCTCATGGAGCTGCGACGAGCGGCACGCGTCGCGACCATCGTGCCAACGTCGAGACTCTTTGTCGAGCTGCCGCAACACTCCGCAACCACCACCGCTGTCGTCGCCGTCCACAGCGAGCCATGCGCGGCGTGCGCGCGCTCCGGCGCCTCGCGAACCCGATGGTCGCTCGCAGGGCTCGCCGGCGCGTCAGCGCGGCGGCGCTGCGGGCGCTCGCGGCGAAGCGCGGCCGCTACGACGAGCTCTGCGCGGTGGCGAGCGCCGAGGTGCTGG
>NW_008705792.1:0-5827 GCF_000186865.1 Aureococcus anophagefferens
GATGAGCGTGCCGATGCAGACGATGGCGTCGACGCGGCCGCTGAGGGCGAGGAAGCGCGCCGCCGACGGCAGCTCCCAGGCCCCGGGCACCTGCGTCTCGAAGATGTTCTCCTCGAGCACGCCGACGTCGAGGCACGCGCGCTTCGCGCCGTCGGAGAGCGCGTCGACGACCTTCGGGTTCCACTTGGTGCGGATGATGCCGATGCGCGCGTTCGACCCGTCGAGGCCGTCGAAGGAGACCTAAGGATGTTTCGATGAGTGCGCGCGGGCGCGGGGCGGTTCCGGCGCGCGGGGCCGATCGCGCGGGGCGGTTTGGGCGCGCGGCGGCGCACCTCGGTGACGGCGTTGGCGTCCTGGACGCGCACGCCTTGCCGCAGGGACGGCAGGCGCTTGCTCGCGAAGCCGTCGACGGCGACGGCGAGGAGCGCGGCGGACAAAGTAAGGCGCATCGTGGCTAGATCGCAGCTGCGCGGATGACAGGGCTTGTGGTTGTGCTGGTGGCGCTCGAAATGAGCTGTGCTCTGCGGCTGGCGGTCTGCCGGGGGTCGTCCCGAGGGGGTTGACCGCCGGTATGCCTGGTAGTATGCGCCCGCTATGCGGGCTTTATGCGGGCTTTATGCGGGTGTTATGCGGGTGGTATGCGGGTGGTATGCGGGTGGTATGCGGGTGGTATGCTGGTGGTATGCGGGTGGTATGCGGGTGGTATGCGTCTGCTATGCCGGTGGTATGCGTCTGCTATGCCGGTGGTATGCGGCTGCTATGCTGGTGGTATGCGCCTGCTATGCTGGTGGTATGCTGGTGGGCTGCTATGCTGGTCTTATGCGCCTGCTATGCTGGTGGTATGCGGCTGCTATGCTGGTCTTATGCGCCTGCTATGCTGGTGGTATGCGCCTGCTATGCGCCCGCTATGCGCCCGCTATGCGCCCGCTATGCGTCTGCTATGCGGCTGCTATGCGGCTGCTATGCTGGTGTATGCCGTGGCTGGTGTATGCCTGGTGGTCGGCCCCCTCTGGGGTCGTCGGCGCGCGCGGCCGCGGCGCGCCGTGAGCCTTCGATGGTGGCCGATGCGGCCATGCGGTGGGCTGGCTGCTCGGCGGCGCGGGGGCCGTATGAGTCTGAGGGGTGGCGGTTGCGAGTCAGTCGCTGGGGAGCCGTGGTGCTGCGCGCCTCTTTAGCGATTTCTCGCCACCGCGGACCAGACGAGGCGACCCGAGGAGCGACAAGGCAACCGCGTGCGACATGGCAACCCAAAGGGCCGTGAACGTCGCCATGGAGAATACCCTACAAGCCCAAGCCGAGGCGCGCCTCGCTCAGGCGAACGCCTACTCGAAGAAGCTCGGGCATGAGGAGAAAATGCTCGCCCCGAAGAAGGCCGCCGAGTCCCGCACGGGCGGCGCCCCCCGCGACGCGACGGCGACGGCGTCGAGCGTGAGCACGGGCGAGAAGCGAAAGCGGGACGCGGCGCCCGTCGTCACCGTGAAGCGCCGCGGCAAGGCGTGGTCGTCGCGGTTCTTCGGGGTTACTTGGCATCGGGAAAATGGGAAGTGGGAAGCTCAGTACACCGACGAGAAAGGCAAGCTTATCCACATCGCACTCTTCGACGACGAGGAGGCGGCGGCCCGCGCCTACAACGCCAAGATCGCCGAGCTCGGCCTGAATCGGAAGACGAACCCGGAGGTCGGCGGCGCGCTCGTCGAGAAGCCGGGCATGTCGTCCGAATTCCACGGCGTCGCCTGGTACGCACAAACGGAAACGTGGCAGACCCAAGTGACCCGCTCCACAAAGTGCGGCCTCGACGGCAAAAAGCAGCACCTCGGCTACTACGACGACGAGCATTCCGCGGCGCTCGCGGCCGACGCCTTCCGCCGCGTCGCGACGCCGGGCCACGAGCCCCACAAAATCAATTTTCCCACGCTCCCGGAGCTCAGGAAGGAACGCCTCAAGACGCCCATGCGCGTCATCCTCACGCGCGACTCCAACGGGACGCGCCGGACGATCCGCGGCCGCCTCACCAAGGTCAAATACGACCCGTCGGTGCAGAACCGCTCCGCGTGGTCGTACCGCGTGGACTTCGAGGGTCACGAGACGGAAGCCGCGGACCTCGGACTCAAGAAGCGCCTCTGGGACACGCTCGTCGGCGACGACTCGAAGTTCGTGAGCTGCACCTTGGCGCCCGACGAGAAGAAGAAGACGCGCGCGCGCGCGTAAGCAGTTTTGTGACCTCGATAGAGGCCTCTCGATCGATGCGGAAGCCGACGTCTATCTACGATTCGAATTAGACGTCCCTCCTCACCCTGTGAAGAGTACATTTCGCCCACTGTTTCCAGACGAGATGAAGCCGAGCTCGTGGACGCGCGTCATGTCGCCGTGGAGCCGGTGGTTGTCCCACCGATTCCGCGCGGTCCAGAAGAGGTCCCATCCCGCGACGTCGCGCATCTTCGCGAGCAGGTCGTGGAGCTTCCCCGCGTCGCCCCGGGGCCGGTAGAGGTGGATCTCCAAAAGGAGCTGGTCCGCGATCGCGAGGAGCGCGCTGCTCGCGAGCCACTCCGCGAGCACGTCCCACTCGGCGCCCTCGACGTCCATGCGCAGCACGGTCACAGCGTCGTGGCCGTGGCGCGCCATCATGTCCGCGAGCGTCTCGACCCGGTAGCGGGCCCGGCCGCCGTAGTTCGCCGTCGACGCCGCGCCGCGCGTCTCGAGCTTCGTCGCCGCGCCGATGCCGATGGGCTCGAAGGTGTGCCGCTCGGGGTGGCGCTTGTGGTCGCCGCTCATCGTCGGGTCGAAGCTAAACACGCGGCAGCCCTTGCTCAGCATCAGGTCGTCGAAGAGCCAGTTGTTCGCGATGCCGATGGAGTAGACGACGCAGGGCTCGTTCCGTTTGAGGAAGTCCATGCAGACATGCACGTCGGGCTCGTTCTCATTCTCGCCCTTGATGACGTGCGCGTCCGCGCACCGGCTCGGGTCGACGGCGTGGAGAAACCTGCGCGCGTCGGCAGATGACCCAAATCCCTCAGCGTCAGGTCGGGCGGGTCCGCGAGGCGACGGACGCGACCGCCGCGCCGCGCCGCGGCCGCGCGGGCCGGGACCGCGGCGCGAGAGGTCGCGGGCGGCGAAGGCGGACGACGCGTCCTGGTCTCGAGCGTCTGGACGCGGCGGGAACGCACTTGTGGATCGGCTCCCACTCCTGTTGCCCGGGCCTTTCAAGAGGCCGCCTCTGAGCGGCGACGACGACCAGCAAGCATACCCTCATGCTCTTCGTCGTTATTGTTCGCGTCATCTCGTCGACGACGTGGTCGCCGAGCACGGCTGCTGAGACGCGCCGAGCCGTGGCGCACAATGTCCACAAGGACTGGATGGCCAAGAGTTGGCGATCGAGGGGCCCCTGCGCGACGGTGCGTGCCGCGGTCCCCGGCCACGTCCCCGGCCCGTGCCCGGGCCGTGCCCCGGGCCGCGTGCCGGGCGTGCCCGGCAGCGGCTCCCGCGTGCCCGGTGCCGTGCCCGGCCGGCCGTGCCCGCGCGTCCCCGGCCGCGTGCCGGCCCCGTGCCGGCGTGCCCGGGCGGCGTGCCGCGTGCCGGGCGGCGTGCCCGCGTGCCCGGACGTCCCCGGTCCCGTGCCCGGCGTGCCGTAAATATCCCAAGGTGCCGGCGCCGTCCCCGGAGCGCGCCCGGGCCGTGCCGGCGGCCGTGCCGGAGCCGGGCACCCCCGGTGGCGGCTTGGGCACAGCGCTCGGGCACGGACTCGGCACGGAGGCTGGCCGGGCATGGCACTCGTTTTCGATCAAATAGAAACGCAAGGCGGGCTCGGCGCGGCGCACCATGTGGCGCCGCTACGACGCCCCCGCCGGGCGTGCTCGAGGCCACGAGCCTCCCACCCGCGGGCCCGCGCGCGCCCGTGCGCCGCCGCCGCCGCGGCAGGACCGCGGCGGGCCGCCCCAAGGGCGCGACGGCGACGGCGGCGGGCGACTCGCGCCGCGCCAGGTCGGCCGCATGCATCTCGAGCTGAGGCTGCTGACGCGCGACCCCGCGAGCGGCGAGGACGGCCCCGAGTCGCCGCCCATGCTGGTGTTGGTGGCGGACCTGCCGCGCGACGCCGCGGACCTCTTGTCGAGGTTCGCGCGGCGCTTCTTGGCTGACGACGACATGGCCATCCTCACGACGGCCACGCCGGTGAGCGTCCGCATCGGAGGCCGGGAATACGCCCTGTCCGACTCCCGGTCCTACGGGACCTTCGCGGGCTTCGCGGCGCGCTTCAACGACTGCGACACGATCGAGTACGCGTACGCGGCCGCGCGGCCGCGCGAGCCCGTCGTCGACCTCTCGTCGTCGATCATGTCGACGTACCGGGGCGCCGTCGCGTGGGAGCGCGAGGCGCCCCACTTCTTCCCGCCCCCCGTCGCGGCGCCGGCGGGCGCCGGCGGAGCGGCCGGCGACGGCGTCGCCGAGGCGACGGACGACGGCGCGACGGCGCTGCGCGCGCTGCGCGCGCAGAAGCGCAAGGAGAAGACCACATCCCTGGCCTTCCCGAACGGCACGCGCGCGTCCGTCGAGTGGGCCGCGACGCCCCCGACGGCCGCGCAGCCTTTGACGCTCAGCTCGACGCTCGCGAGCCCGTTCCGCGCGGCGCTCGCGCGCGACGCCGCGCTCCGGGCGTCGTCCCCCGCGGACCTGTGCGCGGCGAGCCCCGACGACGAGGTCGTCAACTTCTACTTCCAGGAGCACGGCGCGCTCACGAACGTCGTCGTCGCCGGCGGCCGCGCCTACGTCCTCTGGCCCGACCTCCTCGAGCTCGCCTGCCTCCGCGACGTGCTCGAGAGGGCGTTCGACGTCAGCCCCGAGGCGGCGATCCGCCTCGCGCCGACGCCCTTCGAGATCACCTGCCCCTTCTGCGACTGGCGCGCGGGCGCGAGGATGAACGACGGCGGCGCTCTGCGATGCCATTTGGACGGCGCGCGGCACGAACACGCCGACCCGACGACGGTGCGGCGGTGCCACGAGCGCCTCCGGCGCCTGCTGAACCACTCGTCGCTCGGCGCGGACGAAGGCCTCCGCCGCGCGCCGGTCGCGGTGCCGACGCCGCGCCCGCCGACGGGCGGCGTTCTGCGGCTGGTGCCGCCGGGCGTGCGGCTGGCGCCGGCGGCGCTGGCGTTGAACGCGCTGCTCGTGTCGGGCGCGCTCGAGCGCAACCACCCGATGGCGGAGCGCGTGCTCGCCTGGGCGCGCCTGGTCTCCGGCGAGGCCGTCGGGTGGCGCGCGACGGAGTCGCTGCTGCCACTCGAGCGCCTCATCCACAGGAAGGGCTTCATCTACGAGCAGCGCGGCGGCGCCGGGCTGTCGGACCTCGGCCGCCGCTGCGTGCCGACGCTGGCCACGATCGCGGCGACGAACGACGTCTTGATCGGGCCCGACCTGTTGCGACGGGTCCGCCTCGCGGTCCAGGCGGCGAGCGGGCCCTACTCGCCCGGCCTCCTCAAGATCTACGCACGCATCGCGCAGGCGTGCGAGGGGACCGTGGTCGTCGGCGCGGGCGACCCGTCTCTCCGCGTCGAGGCCGTCGTCGTCGCCGCCAAGTTCGACGGCGTGCCGTTGACGCCGGACATCGGCGCGGTCTACAACCGGCTCGCGACGGCCGAGGCCCGGTTGGTGTCGCCGGTCATCTGCGTCGGCTTCGTGCCCCCCGTCGACCTGTCCCGGGCGCGGGCCTTCCGCGCGGCGGCCTTGGCCGACCCCGTCGCGGCGAAGACCGAGCTCGCGAAGCAGCACCAGGTCGCCACCAACGTGGATTTTTACCATGTTGCAATTGGTGGCACGGCCCTGACGCTCCAGGTCG
>NW_008705792.1:6396-8742 GCF_000186865.1 Aureococcus anophagefferens
GCGTCCCACAGTTTCCCGTCCCCCCCGCCGTCGTGGACTTCAGACCCGTCTGTAGGTACTAGAGTCGGGGATGATCGTGAGCATGAGCAACAAGAACCCCGCGAAGCTGACGTGGGTCGCCGGCGCGTTCTGCCCCGCGACGTCGCTGACGACCGCGGTCCCCCCTTCTGGCTCCACCCTTACCTACCCCACCTCTTCCCTCAAGATGATCAACGCGAGCGGCATGGCGCTCATCGACGACGACAAGTTCCTCGTCGTCGCGGACGCGGGGCAGGGCTCGGCCTTGGTCGTCGTCTCCTACCCGTACCGGTGGAGCGCGAGCCTCGAGCCCTCGAAGGTCTTCCGCCTCGCCGCGATCGCGGGCCTCGAGCAGGCCCAGCTCTTCGACCTCGCGCGCTCGGGCCGGCCGTCGCCGACGCTCCACCAGACGATGGTGATCGCGTGCGTGGGATCCGCCGGCGGCGGGTCGCTTCTCGTCGCGGACGTGCTGCTCCCGCTGGTCCCCGGCCGCGAGGTCCTGGTCAAGCGCCGCGTGCTGCTCTCGGGCGCGCCCTGCCAGGTCTGCGTCGACGCCTCGCTCTGCTACGTGACGGTCTGGGGGGCCGATTCCGCGGCCGCGGCGCCGGACTTTGTCGTCGAGGTCAACCTTTTGGGGCTCGGGCATCGGCAATACGGTGCCGCCTTCCCCCACGAAGACACCATCTGGGGCGTCGCCGTGGTCCTCGTCAAGGACTCCGACGGCGCGCTGCGGCGGCGCGTCGTCGTCGGGACAGTGGGCGGCTGCCAGCTCGTCGCGTGCGACCCGGACGGCGTCGCGAACGCGGTGCTCGTGGGCGACCGCTTCCAGAGCGGCGACGGGGACGGCGCCCTGGGCATGGCCCGGTTGTCCCAGCCCGTGGGCCTCGTCGTGTCGCCCCACGCGGGCTCGAGCCTCTACGTCGCGTCGACCGCGGGCCAGTGCGACGGCTCCGTGCGCCTCGTGAACTTCCAGACGGCGGGCCTCGTGCGCTTCCTGCGGTCTTTGTCCGAGCTCTGCGAGGCGTGCAGCCTCGTGGACGACCTCAAGTACATCAAGCGGCACCTCGACCGGCTGAACTTTGCGGACATGAACGCCTACGACGACCATCTCCGGCGGCGGCCGTTCCTCGAGGCCGTGGGGGCTGCTCGGCGGGCCACGAGCTATTTTGTGGACAACATGGACGCCATGGGCGCGGCGGTGTCGCGTTCAGGGGGCGTCATTGCGACCCAGGGCCCCGAGGCGACGCCCTCGAGCGCGACGGTCCGTCGCCTGCTCGGCGACCTGCAGTCGCTCGAGGACGCCTTCTTCGAGCTGCTCGACGACGGGGAGACGGGGCTGGCGCGACACGTTCTAGACACGACGCTCGACATGGGGACGGACGCCGTGACGACGGACGCCGAGCGGAGCAACGCGCAGCAGCGCATGGCACAGCTGAACGCGTCGCAGGCGGAACTCGGGTCCGCCGACGAGGTCATCTGCAACGAGCCGGGGACGATCGAGGACGCCATCCTCGACGGCGTGCAGACGCCCTTCTGCACGCGCAAGCCGTCGGACGCCAAGGCCTACTACGTCGCGCCCAAGGGCGGCTCCGCGATCTCGCTGGAAGACGTGGAAAAAGAGCTCGCGCCGCTGCGCACGAGCGCAGCGCCGGTGCTCACGCAGCTCTCCAAGCCCGACAACGACGCCGTCGCGTGCCTTCGGGCCTACTACCCGCGGAGCCCGACGAGCCGGCCCGGCGCGAAGTACCGGGGCATGACTCCGTACGCGGGCGAGTCCTACGAGGCGGCGCGGCCGCGTCTCGAGGGCGGCGGCGCCGACCAGGAGTCCGACGAGCACGGCGAGGGCATGGAGGACCCGACGGCGCAGCTGCGGTTTTCCATCTTTGTCGCTGCCCCGGCCGCCCCCGCCGAGTCGCGGTCCGCCGCCGTGCAACTCGTCTCGCACGCCTTGGTCGCCGGGCAGTGCGTCGTCGTCCGCGCCCCGGAGAGCCCGAACTACGACATCTGCTACGATTGCGCTCGGACGAGGGCGGCGGCGAAGGGCCTCTTCGAGTGCGCCCGGTGCGTGCGGTCCTACTGCCGCGCGTGCCTCGACCTGCCCGGGGACGCGGTGCGGCCGCCGACGTGGACGTGCCGCGGACCGCACGACCCCCAGCAGGATCGGGACTTCGCGGCCCACTGCATCGAGTGCACCGTCGACAGCTGGTCGCTCATGACGATCACGAAGGTGACCAGGGGCGGCACGTCCTACGGCCTCCTCAACCTGCGGGTGGGGCCGCCGTCGCTCGCGGGCGGCGAGGACGAGGGCGTCGGCGCGGACCCCGCGGC
>NW_008705792.1:8792-9709 GCF_000186865.1 Aureococcus anophagefferens
GGTGGCCGAGGAGGAGGAGGAGGCCGACGTGCGCCCGACACGGCGCTGCACCGAGCGGCAGGCGCCGCCGCCGGCGCCGCGCGCGGCGAGCCGCCGGAGCCACCTCCGGCGCACTTGCAACGGCAACGGCTAGTGTCGCCTTAGGACGCGCGGCCATGCGTAAGAGGCTGCGTTCACAGCGGATCCATGCCATCGCCATCGTATCTGGTGCATCGCGAACGGGCCAGGGGCCGGGCGAAATTCCCAACTTCAAAGGCTCCGATCTCGGCCGTTTTCCACTCGTTTCGGCTGATTTTTGGACGAGCGATCATGTCTCGGAACGGTCTCGAAGCGTGGATGCTTTTTCCGGAACGCGCGCGCGCGGAACACTCACATTGAAGCGACGTTGAATCACTCTTTTGCTGCCCAGGGGCCGTATCTCCGGGCTCCGAGCCGATGCCACGTCGGTCGTTTTGAGTCGTCTCTTCTCGTTCTCTCGGCGGGTCGAAGCCCCCCGGGGGCGTGGGCGACTAGCCGCACCAAATAACACAGGAATCTCGACCACCTACGGGTCGGCGGGGTCCCGAATCGAGTACGGGGCGGATCTCGAGGCACGGAACCGGCCCTACGGCGGCAGTTTTGAGTCGAGAGGCTTCGACCGGCGGCTCTAGGAGGTTGGTTCCGTCGATGGGGCTGTCCGTGATGCCATCTAGCCATAGGTTTTTGGCACCAGAAGTGCCCGGAAAGCCGCATTCTTTGTTTCGAGGCCCGTCGAGCGGCTGTAAAATAGGCATATTTTCGGCGAATCGGGTCGGCTAAAGTGGAAGCGCCGGCCTCGAGAGTCGCAACTAATATGTTCCTTGGGATCGAGACCGGTAGATTCACCATCGAGGGGTCTATTCGGAGCAGTTTCGGGCATCTGGCACCCAAAAAGGCTC
>NW_008705793.1:0-4388 GCF_000186865.1 Aureococcus anophagefferens
CCGAGGTGGGGCGACCACGCGAAGATGGAGCTCGTCGTGCCCGCGGACGGCCGCATCGACGTCACCGTGTGCCTCGCGGAGTACGCGGACGACGAGACGGGCCGCTGCGTCATCGACGCGCGCAAGCTCCTGCGGGGCCAGGGGCCGGGCGAGCACCGCGGCTGGCACGCCGTCGCCAAGGCGCGCCGGGGCGGCGCGCCGACGACGCTCCGGGGCGCCTACCGGCTCGCGCGCGCCGCGCACGCGCGCGCGCGGGCCGCGCTCCACCGCGTCCACGTCGAGATCGTCGTCACGGACGTCGTCGCGCCGCCGGCGCTCGCGGGCCGCCGGGCCCGCAGCGTCACGAGCGGCCGCGGCGACGTCGTCCACGGCAGCGTCGCCCTCTTCGACCGCCGCCGGAGCCCGCTCCGCCTCCTGCGCAAGCACGCGGGGCGCCGGCCGCCGAGCTGGCCGAAGGCCCGCCGCGTCGACAGCGGCGACGGCGGCGACGGCGACGACGCGTTCTTCCACCGGTCCTCCTGCGGCCTCTTCGTCTGACCGCCCGGGCTAACCCATGTGCATATGACACGGCGGCGCGCGCTAGCATACGTGCTTCGAGCTCGCGCCGTCGCCCGCGGCCGTGGCGTCGTAGGCCGTCGCGTCGTCGGGCGTGATGTAGGCCTTCGGGTAGAGGCCCTCGCCGAACTCGTTGCGGCACTCGTGGTAGCCGCCCTCGGGGCCGATGTCGACCTCGAGCACGGCGACGGGTTGGCCCGCCGTGACCTGCGTCAGCGCGAGCGGGCCGTCGAAGCCGATGGCCGCGTGCACCCGTCGATTGATCGTCGCCGTGAAAAGCACCTTGCGGTCGCTGAACCGCGCGCCCTCGCGCTTCGCCCGCAGCTTCTCGTCCTGGTCCTTCTTCAGGTCGCGGATCTGCGCGCGGATCTCGCGCATGGCCTCGAGCCGCTGGTCCTCGCGCCACTCCCGGTAGGCGAGGCCGCCGGAGGCGACGAGGCCCGCGGCGCCGAGGCCGACGTAGAGGTTGCCGCTGTCGTGCGCGGCGCGCACGGCGCGGCGCAGGCGCGTGGCGACGAACATGGGCGCGCGCTGCAGCTCGCGGGCGGTCGACGACGTCGAGAGGCGGCGGACACGATGCGCCGAAGCTCTTGTCTGTGTGGCGGAGCACGAGGCCGGAGTTCGCAATTATCAGGCTTCAAGATGTCTTCAAGGTACACAGCAAGTCGGGCCCGCGCCGTTTATAAGAAAGAAGTTCGTTAGAGGACGGGGTGGGCGGCGGGGAAGCCGCGCGCGGGCGGGGTGGTCGACGCGGCGGGTCGGGCGACGGGCGCTCAGCAGGTGATGTCCTTGACGGTCTCGTCGCCGAACTGGTTCGTCACGGTGAGCGTCTTGGACGTCTCGCCGTCGGAGTCGAAGGTGATGCCGACGAGGTCCGTCGCGCGCCAGTGGGGCAGCCAGGTGAGGTCGCCCGACGCGACGGTGTCGCCGGAGGACTTGTCGGCGAGGACGTAGGTGCCGTCGTAGGGGTTGAGCTGCTTGAAGTTGTTCTGGGTCGTAAACGAGAGCGACCCCGAGCCGCAGGTCACGTTGTAGACGACGGGCGCGACGAAGAAGCGCTCGGCGGAGTACATCTTCCAGCCGACGTTGTTGCTGCGCTCGCACTCCTTGTCCTCGCACTCCTGCTGGCCGTAGACCTCGAGCGACCACGCGACGTCCTTGGTCTCGCGGACGACCTCGACGACCTTGGCCTCGTAGCGCACGTCCTCGTAGTCCGAGCCCGACAGGGTCAGGGGCCAGAAGGTGCCGAGCAGGTTGCCGCCGATCATGCGGTCGTTGTCGCCGAAGAAGGGGCTGTAGCCCCAGGGGTACTCCTCGAAGACGTACTGCCACTCCTCCGTGATCGTCTCCGCGTCCTCGTCGATGGAGATGATGAGCAGGCGCGACGCGGCGTCCTGGTCGTAGTTGTTGTCGAACATCATGTACTCGTCCTCCCCAAAGTACTCCGCGTTGTGCTGGCCGTAGTAGAGCGACTCGCCCGCCGCGAGCGTCTCGCCGCTCAGCGTCTCGATGGCCATGGTGCCGTTGACGCCGCCGGCGACCCAGACGATCTCCGACGTCTCGACGTGGGCCTTGATGATCGCGTTCGTCATCCGCGACGACGCGACGGTCACGGAGTCCTGCGACAGCAGGCCCACGTGGTTGATGTCGGACGCGTAGCCCGCCATGGCCACGGACGACACCGTGTCGCCGTTGGACACCTTGGTCTCGACGACGTTGAGGTCCGACCCCGGCTGCCACAGATTCCGGCCCTCGTAGGACCACTGGATGTCGTGGCAGTTCTCCTCCGTGCCGTCCGCGAGGAGCGTGAAGTCGCCGCTCTTCCAGTCGAGCGTGTACTTGGGCCCGCGCTCGGACGTGCCCGTGTTGCCCGCGAGGACGAAGGTCGACGAGTCCTTGAGCTTGAGGCCGCAGAAGTGCATGTCGTCCTCGGCCGCGTACGTCGGGTAGACGTGCGCGATCTCGCCCGTCGAGTACTTGAGGATCGTGAAGAGGGAGCCCGTGTACTTGTCGCCGCTGTCGTTCATCTGGATGAGGTTGAAGGCGATGAAGCCCTCCGTCGCCTCCTCGCCGACGTCGCCCTTGATGAGGTCGAGGTCGATCTCGACGACGAGCCGGTGCGGCACGTACTTGAGGAGCGTGTCCACGGACGCCGTGCTCAGGTCCAGGCCCTTGTCGTCCTCGAGGTACTTCTTGACGTCGCTGTTCTCGATGAAGTCCTCGTACGTGAGCACGACCTCCGTCACCGACGACGAGCTCGCGGCGACGGCGACCGCGTCGTCCGACGCGGGGCTCGCGTCGTCGACGTCCGCCGCCTTGGACTTGGACCCGTAGGCGGGGAAGCTCAGGAAGTTCGTCGCGTCGCCGACCTCGCGGCTCCGCAGGCCCGCGGCGATGAGCATGGCCATGCCGAAGGCCGTGCCCACGAGCATGGTCAGGCGCCGCGCGCCGGCGAGGCGCCGCTGCTGCGCCCGGTCCTCGCGCATCGTCGAGATCAGCGCGTCGTCCGTCGTGTCCATCGTCGACCGACCCGCGCGAACCGGGCGACCGACGGCCTCCGGTGAAGTCGACCGACACGCGGGGCTGCCTCGGCGGTCACCCAACAATCGAGATCGAGAGATATGCTATCGGCATGTTGATGTCAACAAGTGAAGAGGTGCCTCATCTAGGTGCCTCAGCTTCCGCTGGCTCTCGCACCGCTGCCAATTGCACCGCCACTTGCGAGTCGCCGCCGGTCGACGACCGCCACCTACGAGTTCGCCGCCGGTCGACGATGCAGAAGCCGAAGAAAATCAACTGGAAGGAGACGAACGTCGCCGGCATCGGCAGCGACCTCGACAAGAAGATCCGCGCCGCCGCGGCGTCGGGGGAGGCGCAGTGGCGCCACGTCGGCGAGAAGGTCGAGGTGCGCGTCTGGCGCATCGAGCAGTTCCGCGTCGTGCCGTGGCCGGCGCGCCAGTACGGCAGCTTCCACGCGGGCGACAGCTACGTCGTGCTCCGCACGTTCCGGCCGGACCCGAAGAGCGACAGGCTCGCGCACGACGTCCACATCTGGATCGGCGACGAGTCGACGGCCGACGAGTACGGCACGGCCGCGTACAAGATGGTCGAGCTCGACGACCTGCTCGGCGGCGCGGCCAAGCAGCACCGCGAGACGCAGGGCCGGGAGAGCGCGGGCTTCGCGGCGCTCTTCTGCGGCCAGCTCCGCGTGCTCCGGGGCGGCGTCGAGTCGGGCTTCCGCCACGTCGAGGCCTCGGCGGCGGCGCCGCTGCTCTACCGCGTCAAGGGCACGCGCCACGCGCTCGAGCTCAGGCAGGTCGACCTGCGCCGCGACTCGCTGAACAGCGGCGACTGCTTCGTGCTCCACGCGGGCGACGGCTCGGTCTGGCAGTGGAACGGGTCCGCGTCGAACAAGGACGAGCGGCTCAAGGCCGGCGAGGTCGCGCGGGACCTCGCGCCCAAGGCGAAGCTCGTCGTCGTCGACGAAGCCGCGCCCGAGTCCGCCGCGCCGGAGTTCTGGGCCTTCCTGCCCGGCACGGTCAAGGTCCTCGGCATCCTCACGAAGAGCGTCGAGGTGCGGGACGCCGACGACAAGGACGGCGCGGTCAAGGCCTTCGTGCCGAAGCTGTACCGCGTCACTCCTTCGGGCTTCCGCCACGTCGCCGACGCGGCCACTGTCCAGCTCCCCGTCGGCGAGGGCCTGCGGATCGCGCGGTCGGCCCTCGCGGCCGACGCCGCCACGTACCTCGACACGGGCTTCCACCTCTACGTCTACATCGGCGCGGACGCCAGGGCGGAGAGCGCGCGCGCGATCACGGCGACGGCCGCCTACG
>NW_008705793.1:8494-10199 GCF_000186865.1 Aureococcus anophagefferens
CGACGCGCTGGGCTTCGACGCGCTCGCGTCGAGCTCGACCTCGGCGCGCGCGGCTTCCGGGCGCTCGGCTTCCAGGCGCTCGGCTTCCAGGCGCTCGGCTTCCAGGCGCTCGACCTCGACGTGCTGGGCTTCGACGCGCTCGACGTCGACGTGCCGGGCTTCGACGCGCTGGGCTTCGACGCGCTCGCGTCGAGCTCGACCTCGGCGCGCGCGGCTTCCGGGCGCTCGGCTTCCAGGCGCTCGGCTTCCAGGCGCTCGGCTTCCAGGCGCTCGACCTCGACGTGCTGGGCTTCGACGCGCTCGACGTCGACGTGCCGGGCTTCGACGCGCTGGGCTTCGACGCGCTCGCGTCGAGCTCGACCTCGGCGCGCGCGGCTTCCAGGCGCTCGGCTTCCAGGCGCTCGGCTTCCAGGCGCTCGGCTTCCAGGCGCTCGACCTCGACGTGCTGGGCTTCGACGCGCTCGACGTCGACGTGCCGGGCTTCGACGCGCTGGGCTTCGACGCGCTCGCGTCGAGCTCGACCTCGGCGCGCGCGGCTTCCAGGCGCTCGGCTTCCAGGCGCTCGGCTTCCAGGCGCTCGGCTTCCAGGCGCTCGACCTCGACGTGCTGGGCTTCGACGCGCTCGACGTCGACGTGCCGGGCTTCGACGCGCTGGGCTTCGACGCGCTGGGCTTCGACGAGGTAGCGACGTCGGCGAGGTTCTGGGCCTCCTGGATCGGCGACCCGACGCGCGCGCGGCGAAGCGGCTCGACACAGCCGACGCCGTCGTCGACGGCCGGGACGTCGACGCTGTCGACGCGTCCCGCGCGCCGGCCTCGCGCGAGATCCGCGCGATCCGCGGACGACGTCGGGCCTCTGGGCCTCCTGGATCGGCGACCCGACGCGCGCGCGGCGAAGCGGGCACATTAACGCCACGGTGGCGTGGCTCTCTCGCACGCATTAGGCGACTAACTCCGCCTGCGCAGCTACCTCACTGCGTTGCGAGCCAGCGGACGACCGTGTCGACGATCCGCGCGACGACGAGGAGCATGGCGGACGACGGGTGCTCGTAGCAGCCGCCGTCGTCGTGGCCCTGGCGCCGCGACCCCGCGTGCCCCAGGCAGGGCCAGCCGGAGAAGATCAGCGGCACCGCCTTGTCGGCGTTGAGGCGCGCGAGGATCGCTTCCTCGGACCAGCGGTCCTTCGTCGCGGGGTCGAGGAAGTCGCCGTAGAGGAAGAGGTCCGCATCCGGGTACTTCGCGTGCGCGACGCGCGCGTAGGTCGCGAGCGGCGCCGCCGAGTCGTCGACGGCGTAGATCTTCGACAGCGGCGCCCTCGAGGCCGCGAGCGCGTGGAGCTCGCTGCCCATGCCGCAGCACAGGCTCCACAGCGGCCGCGGCGGCCCGTTCGCGAGCGCGGCGAGCGCGCCCGGCGTGGCCGGCGCGAAGAGCTCGGGCAGGTTCGCGAGGAGCATGAGCGGCGAGTAGGACTGGCCGATGATGCGCAGCTCCTCGTCGCGCGCGGTTCTCGCGGAGCCCGGCGGCAGCGGCACGCCCCGCTGCTCGAGGTCGCGGAGCCAGGCCGTCGGCGACCGGCCCGCGCCGTCGAGGCAGTGGCCGACGGCCGCGGCCGCGTCGTCAGGCCCCAGCCGCTCGTAGGACGCGAACTTGAACCTGCCGCCGCGCGGCGGCAGCGGGACGAGGTTCGAGATGCGGACCAACCGCGT
>NW_008705794.1:0-1531 GCF_000186865.1 Aureococcus anophagefferens
TTCGTTTCCGTCATGCTCACGAGCGCGTGATGACCCACGATCGCGACGTGCAGCGCGAGGGCCGCCGCCAGCGCGCGATAGCGGCCGCCGCCGTCGCCGTCGCCGATCGAATAGTACCCGGCGATGTTCATCTCGAGCACGGTCGATGCCAGCGATGGCAGCGATGGCAGCGGGTTCCTTGACGGTGGCGGCGTGATCCCTGCGACGTCTTCCTCGGCCGAGGGCGGCGGGATGCAGGGTTCTGGGTTCTTCAGGTGAGCGACGAACGCGGCGCGGAGCTCCAACGCGTCCGCCTTCGTGAGCTTGCGCCACGCGGCGCGGATCTCTCCCAGCAGCGTATCCACGGTCGCTATCATGTCATTGCCAGTCTTCTGCTTCTCGGTCTTCTCGTACCAGGGACCTTCGGGAAACAAGGTCGCGGCAAGCACGGCCCATTTCGCGAGCCACACACACCAGCCCAGGAACGCCCAGAGCGACCAGAACCAGCCGGTCAACGAGAACCAGCCGGCCATCGCAGCCCTCCGTAGCGAGGCGCGCAACAAGCTTGGCACGGCGCGACTAGCCCGAAGCGCCGGGCGAGACGCAGCCACGTGGCGAGGCGCGCAACAAGCTTGGCACGGCGCGACTAGCTCGAAGCGCCGGGCGAGCAGCCCCTCTTCATCGCGCGCCCGGCACTCGCCATCATGAACCTTTGGTTGAACTTCAGTGTGCTTTGCCATGGCGGCTCTCGAGACCGACGTCTCGACCGGTGGCGCATCTCGACCACCGCCCCCGCGACTCCCGCGACTGCAGGAAGGTGCCCTTAACCGCCGTCGGCGGCTCCGGGCGCGGCGTCGGCGCCAGCGCGGCGCTCCGGGGGGAGGAGCGGGCGGCGGCGGCGGCGGCGATCGCGCGGGGCGCTCCGGCGGCGGGGGCCCCCGCGTCGGCGGGGGCGCCCGCGCCCGGGGCGGCCGGGCCGGCGGCGCCTAGTCGACCCACTTGGCGAGGATCTTCGCCTTGTTGGCCGCGACGGCCTTGTCGACGTCGGCCGCGGACATGGTCGCGTACTTGGAGAGGTCGATGGCGTCCTCCCACGCGAAGTAGCGGATGCCGTCCTTGGTGTAGGGCTCGCGGCCGAAGTGGCAGTAGGCCGCCGTGACGTTGTACTTGGGCTGGCGGAGGTCGAGGTCGCGCGCGAGCGCGCCGGGCCGCGCGTCGAAATTCATCTTGACGATGTCCGTGATCGCCTTGGCGCTGAGGTCGCCGTTCTCCGTGCCGTAGGTCTCGACGAAGAGGGACAGGGGCTTGGCGACGCCGATGGCGTAGGAGAGCTGGACGCAGGCGCGCTTGCACAGGCCCGCCTTGACGACGGACTTGGCCATCCAGCGGCACGCGTAGGCCGCGGACCGGTCGACCTTCGTCGGGTCCTTGCCGCTGAACGCGCCGCCGCCGTGGGCGCCCCAGCCGCCGTAGGTGTCGATGATGATCTTGCGGCCCGTGAGGCCCGCGTCGCCCTGGGGGCCGCCGATGATGAACTTGCCGCTCGGGTTGA
>NW_008705794.1:1581-4141 GCF_000186865.1 Aureococcus anophagefferens
CTCGAGCTTCCGAGGAGGATCTCCTCCTTCGCGAGAGGAGCCAAATCGTAGAGGATGACGTCGGCGCAGCGCTCGAGCGCCTGGGCGAGGCCGCGCCTCGCGGGCCGCGGCATCAACGAGCAGACCTCGGAGCTGTCCACCACGGGCTTCGGGTCGGACCGTTTCGTTTTCGTCTCGGCCGTCGACGTCGACGTCGCCTTCGCGTCCGTGTCGACGCTGGACGCCTCGGCCGCGCGCAGGAAGGTCGGGAGGGCAAAGACGTCGCCGACGAAAAACTTGAGCAGCGCAGCCAGGTCCGGGCCGTCCGCGTCGTCCGCCGCGGCGGGCGCCGCCGCCGCGTCGGTGGAGCCTGCGGTGCTCCCCGAGCTCGAGCGGCGCTTCAGGTACGTAGCGATGAGAGACTCGACCAGGACGCGCATGACCTCCGGGGAACACCAGACCTACAGCGACAAGACGCTCTGCGACCGGGACGACGCCGTGCGCAGCCACGCGGGCTCCAAAGAGCGGACGCCGCTCACGTACGAGTTCTAGTGATTTGGCACCGAGCACGTGGCTGCGGGTCGTCGCCGTGCGCACCTCGAAGCAGTCGACGCCCTTGACGACCGGCGCGCCGTCGGGCTTCTTGAGCGCCGAGAACTTGCCCCAGCGCGGTTGTTTGAATTCGCCCTTCACGAGCCCGTCGGGCACCGACTGGAGCAGGAACAGCCGCCTCTCGACCGTGACGCGCGCCGGGGACACGTACTTCCCCTCCGGCGTCCTCCCGACGACCCAGAGCTTCGTGTCGCACTGGTTCGGGACCTCGGCGGCGACCGCAGCGGTGCACTTCTTGGCGTCGCTCACAAGGATCACCTCGGGTCCGCGCGGCTTGCGAGCAGCCGCGTCGGTTGCAGTGGTCGGTGCTGCGGGTTCGTCCGGCGTCGCGGACACCCCGTCCGCGCTCATAGAGTCCCGAAAGGCTGCCTCAGGGCGGCCGCGACCCAGCCCGACATACGACGGCTCCGGGCCCGGGTCAATGTCGGGTAAACGCATATCATTGAACCGGGTTTGGCCGCCAAGCCAAAGGATGTGTAGATAATATGGCTGCCCGTACATGTAGACACCGGTGGCTGCATCTGTTGTTCGTACTATGCGCCTCCGCGGCCTCGAGCTCCGTCGCCAGCTCCGCATCCCTCTGCGACGCGCCCGGCTGGGAGATCGGCTGGCGCGACGAGTTCGACACCTTTGACGCCTCGACCTGGGTCAAGGACGTGCGCGGTCCCGGCGACAGCCGCACGCGGGACGCGGCGGCGCGGGCGGAGAACGTCTGGGTCGCGGACGGCGCGCTCGTCATCGAGGCCGACGCCGCATGGACCGGCTCCGCGTGGACGAATCTGACCGCCGGCGCCGTGCGATCGACCGTCGGCTTCCGCGGGCCAAGGAATCAAATCGTCAACCCGACTTCAACGTGCGCGCATTCGAAGGTGCGGGACCGGGCGCTCAGGCCGTGCTTCGAGAACTCGACGAGAGCGATCGATCCGTCCAAAAATCGCGGAAATCCGCCGCGATCGCGGCGAGCGGCGCGCGGTTTCGCGGGACCGCGCGCGCGGCCGTCGGGGTCTGGGCGGTTTCGCCGTTTTCTGGACGTTGGAGCTCCGGGGCTCGGCGTTCGTCATTTCTATAAGGTGCGCCCGCCGGGGCCACGGCTCCAGGAGCGCGTCGGGAGGGCGTCCGGGCGAAAACTCGCGCAGCGGTGCACGATTTCCAGAAATCTATTGATTGAGGAGGCTCAGGGAGCAACATCGGGCAGTGGCAAGCGCTCCTCGCCGCCGCCGCGCCGCGCGCGCAGCGGCATCCGCGCGACCCCGCGCAGCGTCGCGCAGCGGCATCCGACCCATGGACCGTCCGCGGCCAGCTCCTCGGCGCCGGGAAAGCGGTGCGCGCGAGGCCGCGGCGGCGCCAGGCAGTGGGCCGATTCAGCGATGCAGCCATGCGGCGGCGCATCGACGAGTTCTCGGACGCGCTCGCAACCAGAGGCCCGCCGTGATGTTACGAGTCGATGGTGTGACGCATCTCTGGTCGCGCGTCGAAACTTCGACGACTCGCGAATGTCCGCCGGGCGCCGAAACGCCGAGAGCGAGGACGGGCGGCGCGGTGCGGTCGCTGTCGCTGGCGACGGGCTGTTGTCGAAGGCGTGGAACGCATGTGACGCGCCGGGGAAGTCGTCGACGTCGCCCCGGGGTGCGAAATCGGCGTGGGAGAGGTCGTTCTGAGATGGCCTCGAATAGCCTGAAAACGAATGATTTCGGCGCCGAACGCAGCGTTTCGCGTCGACCGATCACCGTCGCTGTGTTCCGCCGGGCGGTTCGACGTCAGAGGGCTCCTGCACGACGATCTACGCGATCTTACGGGGGCGGGGCGGCGAGGGGCTGGGCGCGGAGGCGACTGCGTCGGGCGCGGGCCGCGAGGGGAAGCGCTGGGGGCGCTTCCTAGCGCATGCAGTGGGGTTCGTAGACAGGGGAGCTTGGGGGATGGCGTCGAGGTCCGAGGCTCACGACTGGGCCTGCGGGAGCGCGCGTCGAAG
>NW_008705794.1:6989-9305 GCF_000186865.1 Aureococcus anophagefferens
CGGTGGACACCTCGAAGCGCGCTACGGGCCGCGGGACAAGGTCTGGGGCGCGAGGAAACAAAGCGACGCGGGAAGACCGACGGTCCGCCGGGGCGCTCTTGCGGCTGCTCGTCTTCGTGCCCTCGTGGACCGTGAACTTGCACGTGAGCTTGCCGCTCTCGTCCTTGAAGTCCACGCCGTAGTACGCGGGGCACTGGTCGTCCTCGGCCCGCGGCGGGTGGCCCCCGACGCGCCGCTTCGCGTCGCGGATGACGCGGTAGCACATGCCTACGAGAAGAACACGGCCCTGGAGCGAGACCCTCGATCTTGCGCGCGCGCTCTCGAAACACGTTTCGAGAGGAGGACGCGGCCGCCGACGCGCGCGCGCGCGGAGCGTCTCCATGTCGTTGACGTCGACCTACGAGCGGCGTCACGATCCAGAAATGCGCGTCGTGGGCCGGGAGGCGCGGGCCGGAGCACCGCCGTGAGGTAGAGCGAGACCTACGTGAGACGACGCGTCGCTCCGAAGGCTCGAAACCGAGGACGCGGCTTCGCGTACGCGCGGGACCGTCGCCAGGGCCTTGAGCAGGTTCGGGAACTCCTCGGGCCGCGCGGCGCACTGGGCCCAGACGCAGCAGCCGAAGCACTAGAGCGCGCGGAAGTTCCGCGCGGCCGAGGCGTCGAATCGAAGGCGTCGAGTCTCTCGCGGACGCGCGTCGCGGACGAGAAGGACGCAAATCGCTCGAAATCTCGGACGCCGCCGCCGACGCGGCCCTTGAAGAGGCCGAGCTTGGAGCCGTAGGGGTAGGGCACGCCGCACTCCGGCTGCGCGTACCTGGACGCGGGAAAAAAGCCTTCGTCGCCCGGCGCCCCGAAGTCGCGACGCGGAAGGGGAACCGCATGCGCGGCCAGATCGTCGGCAGGTTCACGAGGCCGGGATCGGGCACGCGCTGGAGCCGGTCCACGGGCAGCTCGTCGGCCGCGGCCGCGACGACGTCGCGCCGCGCGAGCTCCTCGAACTCGAGGCGGAGCGGGTCCGTCTCCGCGAGGCCGCGGAAGCGCGCCTTGAGGTAGTCGGAGCCGTTGGCGCCCGTCTTGCAGTAGTGGAACTCGACCTTCTTGGCGCCGTCCGCGACGAGCGTGGCCTGCGACGACGAGAAGAGTGTCCGCGCGGGAAAGTTCGAAGTCTCGACGGACGCCGGGTCCTCGCGCGGCACGCGAGCTGCTCCGCCTTGTCGAGGCAGAACAGCTCCTCCGCGGACTTGGGCTGCCGCGGCACCTTGATCGTCGCCGCGGGCTCGCCGGCGCGGAGGCGGCGCACGAGGTCGCGGACGGTGGCGGTCGTGACGCCGTGGCTGGTCACGTTCCGCCCCTTCTTCGGCACGCCCGCCGCGTCGAGCTCCGCGGTGCACTCCTTGGCCGACATGGCCTCGAGCGCCTTGAGCGGCGGCCCCGCCGGCGCCGAGACCTACGAAACAAACAATTCGAACAAAAAACGAGTGCAAACGAGGGACGCGGGCGTCGCGCGTCCATGGCCGCGACGGCCGGCGGCGCGGGCTCCGGCGCGACGTCGGGCGCGGCGGGCGGGACCGCCGTCACGACGACGGCGTCGACGGCCGTCTCGTCGTAGGGCGTGGGCACGAAGGTCTCGCCGCGGGCCTCGGCGGCCTTGCGCGCGATCGCGTTCGCGAACTTGCGGATGACGCCCGCGAGCGTCGGGCGCGCGAGCAGGGCCATGTCGAGCTGCGGAGGGGGCGACGATCGATCGATGGTTTTGCAAACCCACAAACACACCTTGAAGAAGCACCAGAGCTCCATCTGGCGGTAGTTCGACAGCGCGAGCTGGTACTCGCCCTCGGCCTACGGAGACGACGCGTTCGCGTCGGCGCGGGCTCGCGGACGCGGGAGCGGACCTCGACGACGTTCTTGCGCGCCGTCTTGAGGGTCTCGCGGGAGGCCTCGCCCCGGAGCCTGTCCGCGAGCTCGAGGAGGTAGAGCGTGTAGCAGCACTTCTTGAGCATGCGGTTCTTGACGTGCATGGCCTGGAGGTACTTGAGCTCGACGATGAGGTGGCCGTCGTTCAACCTGTGGCGTCGAAGGCGCGTCGGGCGAGGCCTCGGAGGTGTCGAACGAAGCTCTCGACGCGTCGAGAAGGACGCGGGGCCGCGCGACGTGATGCTGATCCAGCCCTCGATGCCGAGGTACGGGATGAACACGCGGACGCGCGGGACGATCTCCTTCTCCGCGACGGGCGCGAGCGGGTCGATGAAGTGGAAGCCCAGCTCCTCATCTGGACCTCGGCGCGGCCCGGGGCCGTGCCTGCGAGGGAAACGATCT
>NW_008705795.1:0-918 GCF_000186865.1 Aureococcus anophagefferens
ATGGGCGGGCCCATGGACGACTACGGCTACGGCGGCGACTTTGACATGACGCGCGCGCTCGGCGTCTCGCCGCAAAAAGAGGTCCGCGCGCGCGGCCGCGACCGCCGCGGCCTCGCAGGGAGCAGGCGATGGGCGACCAGATGCTGCTCCTCGGCGGCGTCGTCTGCCTCTGGCTCTACCCGATGAACGTCGCCTTCTCCCTGGCCTTCATGTGGCTCTGCCACGCCGTCTGGCTCTGCGACGCGCTCTGGCTGCCGGAGCGGATCCTGATCGTCATGCCGCTGGCGCGCGCCGGGGTCCGCGATTCCACCATCCATTGGACCCGCACCAGAGAGCGCGGCATTCGATGGCACCGGAGAGTGTCCATTCCGATCGCCACCCGAGAGAGAGAGAACGGAGAGTCCGTCCACGCGTTCACGTTCCGATCGCCACCAGAGAGAAAGAGAGAACGCTCCACCGCCGACTCGCAGGCGCACCTGTGCCTCTTCCTGTGCCTCTGCTGCGCGATGGCCTGCGCCTACCGCGAGCGGAGCAAGCGCCGCTTCCAGGCGGCCTGCGACCGGGCGAAGCTCTTCCAGGACGACCCCCAGGCCTTCTTCCGGGAGAAGAAGTTCCGCGCGGGCGGCGGGGCCGCCGCGCCCCGGGCCGCGCCGTCCTTCCCCGACGTTTAACGAGGCAGCGCGCGGTCTAGCGCGGCGTTGAGGCCCGCGGGGTCCGCGCGGCCGCGGGACGCGGCCATGGCCTTGCCGAGGAAGAGCTTCCGCAGCTGCCCCGCGCCGGCCGCGAACTTGGCGAGCTCGTCCGGGTGGGCCGCGAGGACGTCGGCGACGAACGCGTCGAGGGCGGCGGCGTCGGCGATCTGGCCGAGGTCGCGGTCGGCGACCTCGGCGCGCACGGGCCCGTGGGGCGCGCCGAGAA
>NW_008705795.1:1876-2715 GCF_000186865.1 Aureococcus anophagefferens
GCGTCTGCGCGTTTCTCGTGTCGAGCGCGGCCATCACGTCGACGGTGAAGTGTTCCTCCCGGGGCGAGCAGCGCGGCGCGGCGTCGCGCTCGGCGCGCGCGGCGAGGCGCGCGTTCGCGTCGTCGAGCTCCGCCGCGAGGCGCGCGTTCGTGTCGCGCGCCTGGGCGAGCAGCGCCTCCGTCTCCGCGAGCGCGCACGTCGTCGCGACGTCGCCCTCGGGCGGGACCTCGTCCGAGGGCGAGTGCGGCGCGTCGTCGCCCTTGCGGAGCGCGGCGAGCTCGGCGAACGCGTCCTCGGCGAGGTGCGCGAGCTCGTCCTCGCCGAGGCGCGCGGGCGGGATGGGGGCGAACAGCTCGGGGTGCGGCTCGTCCTCCGACTCGGCCGACGGCGCGAGCTCCGCGCGGCCCATGGGGTTGCGCGCGTGCGCGGCGACCTCGAGGATCGCGCTCGACGCGGCGTCGCCGGCGAGCGGTTCGTCGGGCACGCCGACGCCCGCGGCGTGCAGGGCGTCGAAGCACTCGACGAGAAGCCGCGCGCGCGATTCGAGAAATGAGCTGCCGAGGAGCGCAAGGATGTTTCCCAAGGGGCCGGTGGACTTGGACTGGGCCACTAAGTCCTCCAAACTTTCGCCGACCATTTTCATCCATCCACTGTACATCTCGGGCTCGTCGTCAATCCACGGTTTTGCGGGTATCTCGTCTCGCGTTGCGATCATCTCGAATGAATTCACGCGGCGCGGCTGCGGCTCGTCGAACATCCGGTTCTCCCGTAATGCGATTTAACTTTCATCATCTTGCGCGCGGTCATCTTGTCGAGGCGAACGTCGTCGCAGTGGTCGT
>NW_008705795.1:2964-5611 GCF_000186865.1 Aureococcus anophagefferens
TCTGTGCGCGGTTTGTCGCGTGCGCCGAGTGATGAGACCCCCGGCGATGCGTGGGCCGTCGACCTGCGATTGAAGCTGAAGCGCTTGCTCAGCCCGTCTCCGTCGCTCGTCGTCACAGCAACCATGTTCCGCCTCCTCGCCCTCGCCGCCACCGCCTCCGCCTTCATGGCCCCCTCGGTCAGCCGGCCGACGTCTGTCGCGATGCCCGCCAAGGTGCGCGCCTTTTTTCCCGACGTTCTCCGGCCCCGGAGAGCCGCCGCGGTCCCTCGCCGAAGCGGCCCCGCCGGTCGCGGCTCCCCGCGCGCCCCGCAGCCCCACAAACCCGCTGCCCCCTCGTAGGTCGACGACATCCTCGAGGACATCAAGTCCCTCACCCTCGTCGAGGCGTCGGAGCTCGTCTCCAAGATCGAGGAGACGTTCGGCGTCGACGCGTCCGCCGCGCCCATGGCGGGCATGATGATGGCGGCGCCCGGCGCGGCGGGCGGCGGCGCCGAGGCGGCCGAGGAGAAGGACGAGTTCGACGTCATGCTCACGGAGGTGCCCGCGGACAAGAAGATCGCGGTGCTCAAGATCGTCCGCACGATCACGGGCCTCGGCCTCAAGGAGGCCAAGACCATGGTCGAGTCCGCGCCCATCGCCCTCAAGGAGGGCGCGTCCAAGGACGAGGCCGAGGACATCAAGAAGCAGATCGAGGAGGGCGGCGCCAAGGTCGAGCTCAAGTAAGCCGCCCCCGTTCGAAACGCGCAGTGGCCGACGCGCAGATCCTAAAAACTCCACTGTAGACTTACCGGCGCAGCTTCGCCCGGAAGCGGCTGAAGCCCCGCGGCGGTTGCGCGATCCCGGCGTTGGACTTGGCGACGTAGGCCTGGATCTTCTTGCTCCCGCCGGCGAGGAGGCCCTTGAGCAGCCCCGCGTGCCTGCGACGTCGGCGCGTAAAGGGCCGCGAGAAGGCGCCCCGGCGACATCGGCGCGCGTGGGCGACGAGCAGGCGCCCCGGCGGCGCCCCAGCGGCGGACAGGCGCCCCGGCGGCGCCCCGGCGGCGGACACGCGTGCCGGCGCGCGCCGGGCGAGGGAAGCGCCGCGATGCGAAAAAAGAACAAGGACGCGGGCGCCGCGGACGATTTGTCGACGCCGTAGCGCTGGCCGTGCTTGCCCGTGTGGTGGACGACCTCGACGACCTCGCCCCGGAGCGTGCGGTCCGCGCCGTAGACGCCGGAGATCCAATCGTCCATCCACCAGTCGCTGAGCTCCGGCGGGTAGTACGTGCCCTCGAAGATGTCCATGTGCTTGCGGTGCGTGAAGTCGTGCGTGAGGATCTTGCGGTTGCCCTGCTTGCACATGGGCCCGACGGCGCCGACGTTGTCCATGGTCGCGAGGGCGGCGACGAAGTGCTTCGCCCACCGCGTCGCGAGCTCCGTGTCGTCGTTGACGCGGTAGATGTAGTCGGCCTTGGCCTCGTAGTAGGCGTGGCGCGTGATGGCCGTGAAGACGGGGCCCGGCTTCTTGATCTTGTTGTCGACGACGGCGAAGCGGAGCTCGGCCTCGACGTTCGCGGCCGCGAGCACGCTCTTGACGTTCTCGTCGAACCACGCGCGCGCGAGCGTCGCGCCGTCGCCGAGGTCCCAGAACTTGTCGCCGACGTCGTAGCCGAGGACGACGGCGTAGCGGAAGCCGCAGTCCACCGTGCGCACGAAGGACGGCAGCAGGTGGTCGAAGACCGCGAGCTCCTCCAAGGCGTCGGGCCGCGGCGTGATCCAGCCGCCCTTGCCGCGCGTCGTCGTGCCGCAGCAGACGGCGACGAGGGGCAGCGGCTCCGTCGACTTCGGGCACGTCTCGAGCGTGACCTGCCTGCTCGAGGGGAGCGTCGACTTCCGCGCGCGGTCCGCGGCGGCCTTCGACGGCGTGTTCTTGGCGCCCTTGACGAGGCCGTCGCAGCGCAGGCTGCCCCAGCGCCGCTGGCCGTTGGGGCCGAGGCTGCCCCATGACGAGCCCGGCGCCACGCTGTGCTTGGCCATCATCGCGCGGCATTCGTCCCTCGGACCCAGAGGCCCGTCGGCCTTCGGCGCGGCGGCGTCGGCGGCGGCGAGCGCCGCCGCGAGCGTCTTGAGTACGCCGTCGCAGCTCAGGGCGTCGTACTCGGCCTTGAGCGTCGCCGGCAGCGCGGGCATCTTCGCCTGGGCAGCACAAGAGTGATTCAACGTCGCTTCAACGTGAGTGTTCCGCGCGCGCGCGTTCCGGAAAAAGCATCCACGCTTCGAGACCGTTCCGATAGATGATCGCTCGTCCAAAAATCAGCCGAAACGAGTGGAAAACGGCCGAGATATGAGCCTTTGAAGTCGGGAATTTCGCTCTCTTTTGCTGCCCTGATCTTCGCGAGCATCGCGCATCGCGTGTCCGGCGGGTCCGCCGCCTTCGACGGCGTCCGCGGCGCGGGCGCGACGGCGGCCCGGGCCTGCTCGGCCCGCAGCTTCTCCGCGACGGCCGCGGACCGCGCCGCCGCCGCGGCCTCGGCGCGCGACGCGGCCTCGGCGACCGCGCCGACGAACTCGAGCGCGCCCGTCGCGCTCGCCGCCGGCGGCGCCCGGCCCGCGCCCGGGGCGCCGAAGACGTGCGACGCCGGCGGCGCCGGCGCCGACGCGGCGGGCG
>NW_008705796.1:0-3061 GCF_000186865.1 Aureococcus anophagefferens
GCCGTCGCCGAGTCGCTCGCGCCGGGCAAGATCGTCGGCCTCGACGCGGCGGGCGACGTCGCCGCGGAGATTTCGGCCGCGACGGGCGGCTGGGGCGCGGACGTCGTCGTCGAGTGCTCCGGCAGCGCGCCCGGCGCGATGCTCGTGCCCTTCCTGGGCTGCCCCGGCGCCAAGGCCGTCTTCGTGGGCTGCCCGCCGGACTGCGCGCTGCCCATCGGCGAGCTCCAGGTCCGCGAGATGCGCGTGCTCACGGTCTTCCGCTACGCGCACGTCTACGCCAAGGCCATCGCCATGCTCGAGAGCGGCCTCATCGACGTCAAGCCCATCATCACGAACCACTGGGACTTCGCGGACAGCGTCGCGGCCTTCGACTTCTCCTGCGACCCGCCGGACGACGTCATCAAGTCCGTCATCCACCTGCCGTGAGCTCCCGGCCTTACGATCGCTTTTTTGCCTAGCCGGCGGTGATGTCGCGCTTGATGCCCGGGTCGTCCTCGGGCAGGGGCGTGTCGCGCACGACGCACTTCTCGTAGAGCGCCTTGAAGGCGGCGAGCGCGTCCTCCGTCGTGAGCGCGTCGAGCGCGGCGAGGTCGTCGCCGTCGAGCTGGAACGAGACGACGTCCGCGTTCTCGACCATGCGCGCCTTTTTGGTGGATTTCGGCATGTAGACCGCGCCCTTGGCGAGGCACCAGGCGCCCATGACCTGGGCGGCGGTCTTGCCGTGCTTCGCCGCGACGCGCAGCACCGTCGGGTCCTCGAAGGCCTTGCCGTCGCGGAGCGCGCGGTACGCCTGGACGACGATGCCCTTGTCGGCCATGTATTGCAGCGTCTTCGGCCGGTAGAGGAAGGGGTTGAGCTCGATCTGGTTCACGGCCGGCGTGATGTAGACGCCCGGGTGGTCCAGGAGCTCGTCGACGTCCTCGGCGGCGTAGTTCGACACGCCGATGGACGTGATCTTGCCCGCCTTGACGGCGTCCTGGAGCTCGAGGTAGGCGTCGACGTGCTTGCCGGGCACGGGCCAGTGCACGAGGTACAGGTCGAGGCGGTCCGTGCGGAGCGCCTTGAGCGTCGCGTCGATCTGCTTCCGCACGCGGCGCGGCCCTCGTAGATCGCGTCCGTCCAGACCTTGGACGCGAGGTAGAGGTCGTCGCGGTCGAACCACTCGGACCGGGAGATGGCCTTGCCGACCTCCTTCTCGTTGCCGTAGAACTGGGCGCAGTCGAGGAACTGGTAGCCGACGGCGAGCGCGTCCCCGACGATGTCCGCCGCCGACGGGCCCTGTGCGCCGGCCGCCTCGTCGCCCGCCGCCGCCGCCGACGCCGACGCGGGGATGAAGCCGACCTTGTAGGTGCCGAAGCCGATCATCGGGTGGTTCGTCCCGTCGTTGAGCACGTAGCTCGGGCCCCAGCGCTTGTCGTGCGCCTGCCCGGGGATCGGCGGACCGTAGACGCCGACCTCGCCCTCCCGCACGCCCTCGGACGCCGCGCGCATCGACGGCAGCAGCCGCGGCGACGCGCGCGGCAGGCCGCCGCGGCCCAGCGCGAGCAAGGTCGACGCGCGCGGCAGGCGCATCGTGCGGCGTCGACGCTCTCCGGCGCTGGCGCTCGCCACACGCTGCAGCGCTGGCTGGGGGCACAGTGCCGAGTGGAGCGTTTTGCGATGGCCCGTGCGCGCGACCTCGAGCGAACGCATGGTGCCAAATTGGCAGACGCCTAGAGGACCCTACTGAGAGTGCCTCTGCAGCGCATCGACGTGCGGGAAGTCGAACGCGTCGCGAAACCCGCCCGTGCGCTCCGCAGTGCAAACCAGTGGAGGTCGGTCGACGGGACCGCCTTCCGCGCCGCGCGCGACTACGGCGGCTGCTGCGAGCGCTTCGGAGGGTCCACGAAGGTACTACGGACGGGGCGCGACGTCGAACATCGTCCCGACGCACGTATTTCGACCGCGGGCTGGCGCTCAAGGCGCGCAGCGAGACGCTGGCGGGCGAGTTCGCATCGATGACGGCGGGTCCAACGATCTCTGGCTGCTGCGGAGGTCGACATCATCTACCACAAGACCTGCGAGGCGAGGCGCGCGAGCCTGGGACCCGTCGACGGCCCGCGACACGCCGACGGTTTCGGGGTCGTTTTCGGTGCCCGAGACGCGTTTTTTTCGCCGACGAGAGAACGCTGCCGTCGCGCGGTCTTTTTGGCCGGGCCGTCGCGTATGGTCATGCCGACGTGCGCGCGGCCCTTTAGAGCGCCGAAAACGACTCCCATGGCGTCGCGTAAGTGTCGGTTTTGGCTGGATTTCCTCTAGGGATCGGACGAACGCCATCCGATCGCTGCAACACCCTCACGGTTGGGCGTGAGACCTTGCTGGGGCGTTCCTTAGACGTACCTGCCGGTGCCTGCCAATTTGGCACCATGGAAACGACCATCGTCGCGCGCGCTGGCGTCGGCACTGCACTGTGCCCCCAGATCAGCGCTGTGGTGAAAACGCTTGCGCCGGGACGCCGCGTCACTGGCGGGCGCCGCGCCTTGTGAGACCCCTCGGAGCCCCCGCGCTCTCCCGCGGGTCCTCCCGCCCCCCCTACGTTTAGAGACGCATCAAGGTGAAAACGATGGACGCGTCAAATCACACGTCCTCGACGTCGTGCTCCGACGACTCGTCGCTCACCCAAGGGGGGAGCGGCGAGGACGACCGGGACAACGCCCCGGCCGAGGCAACGCCCAACAAGTCGCTGACCTACTCGCCGTCGTCGCTCGCGGACCGCGAGGGCTTCCAGGGCATGGAGCGCGAGCGGACGCCGACCAAGCCGGAAAGCGACGACGAGGACCTCGACGGCCTCATCGCGCAGGTCGACGACTCGCTCCGCGATTCGGTCCAGGGGCGACTCCCGCGCGCGACGGCGAGCGGCAACTTCCCCGGCGCGTCGCCGCTCGCGGACCGGGCGGCGGCGTCGCGGGACGCGGACCGCGTCGCGGCCGAGTGGCGGAGCTACACGGAGGCGCCCATGTTCTCGCCGCCGCCGCCGCCGCCGCCGCGCCGGTCGCCCATCGCCAAGGCGATCGACTGGCTC
>NW_008705796.1:5102-5947 GCF_000186865.1 Aureococcus anophagefferens
TCCCGCGGACTCGAGACGCCCCTGCTGCCGCGCGGGTCGCTGCTGCGCTTCGTGATCCACAGCTCCTGGGGCGACCCCTACTACGTCGGCCTCGACGGGATTCGGCTCGTCGGCGAGGACGGGCGCGAGATCCCCGTGGACGCGCGCCGCGTCGACGCGGTGCCGCGGTCCGTCCGCGTGCTCGGCGCGGGCTTCGCCGACGACGCGCGGCTGCCGGCGAACCTCTTCTCGGGGAAGCGCGGCGTGCCCTGGCTCGCGCCGAACCTGTGCTCCTACGCGGGCGAGGCGCAGCTCCCGGAGGAGAACGAGCTCTTCGTCTTCCTCGACGCGCCCCGGCGCCTCGCGGGCGTCGCGCTCACGAACTACGCGAAGACGCCGAGCCGGGGCGTCCGCGAGCTGTCGCTCTTCGTCGACGGCGTGCTCGTCTCGCGCAACGTGCTCAAACGCGCGGACGAGGTCGCGCCGGGCGAGGCGCAGCACGTCCTCTTCACGCACGACCGCCACGACCGGCGCCCGGCGAACGTCGAGCCCCAGGACGTGCTCTGCATCGACGAGAACCAGGTCCGCGTGCGCAGCAAGGCCATGTTCGAGCCCGACCGCGCGCTCGGCAAGTTCGAGACCGTCGACCTCGCCGCGCGCCCGGCGACGTCCGTCGTCCGATGAGGGGGCGCTAAGGTGGCCAGCTTGCGCGGCATACGCGTCACTCGAGTATTACTCAACTTAGGCTGCAGTGTGCCATGACCGCGCACATGCCGACGGCGACGAANAAGTGGAATAGGCCGTGCGCGGCGACCCAGCAGGGATCGTTCCGCTCGCCGAGGCGTCGGGACGCGCCGTAGGAGATC
>NW_008705796.1:5997-9938 GCF_000186865.1 Aureococcus anophagefferens
GGCGGTTCGCGATGCGCTTCGCCGTGCGCCGCTCCTTGCGCGACGGCCCGGCCGCCGCGTCCGGCGCGTTCCGCGCGCGCGCCTCGGCGACGCGGTCCGCGCGCTGCCGCGCCTTCTTGACGTTCTCCACGGCGAACGCGACGATGGGCCGCGGCAGGGGCGCGTCGCCCCGGGGCGCGCGGTGCCGGTCCGTGGGCTTGGACGCGCCGCCTGTGTGGAAATCAACCACTGGTTTGGGGGGTCCCCACCAAACTTCAGAACTCTCTATCTCGGTCAAATCGGAGTCGATTCGGCTGATTTTTGGACGGATCGATTGCTCTCGTCGAGTTCTCGAAGCACGGCAGAAAGCTTTGCGTCGAAACGGTCGCATACGCGCACATTGAAGTCGGGTTGAAGATTTGATTTCCACACAGCGCGCCGCAGGCGTGGAAGAGCGCCGGGTTGTTGTTGAGGTGGCGGAGCGCGCGCAGCGCGGAGTCGTGGTCGGCGAACTCGACGAAGCCGTAGCCCTTGGACGGGCCCGACGCCTTGCCGCCGGCGGCGGCGTCGCGGATGACCTTGCAGGCGCCCAGCGCGCCGCGGTCGAGGTCCGGCGTGCCGAGGGCCAGGGCCTTCAGATCCGCGTCGCCGACGTGCTTCGCGAGGTTGCGCACGCTGAGCCTGAGCGGGTTCACGTGAAAGAGCGGGTTCTTGAGCTTGGACCGCTGCTCCTCGCGCGCGCGCTCGCGCTTCTTCAGGTCGCCGTCGGGCAGGCCCGCGGCCGCGGCGTCGCCGCGCGCCACGAGGCCCTCGTCGGCCAAGGCGAGGTGCCGCCCGTCGCCCGCGCCGTCGAGCCGGCGCTTCTTCGCGAGGCCCAGCCGGTCCGCGTCGCGCAGGTTCTTCGCCTCGCCGCGGTCGACGGCCTTGGCGACGACGAGGGGCCGGCCCCCGAACGCGAAGTCGCCGCCGAGCGCCGCCGCGACGTCGGCCGCGGACTCGCACTTGACGAACGCCGCGCCCGTGCCGAGGCCCGTCGCCGCGTCCTTCAGGAGGTGCACGGACGCGACGGCGCCGACGGCCTCGCCGAAGTAGGCCGCGAGCGCCGACCGCGTGGCCCCGTAGGGCACGCCGCGCACGAAGAGCGTCCGGCCCTCGCCGACGTCCGCCGGCGGCGCGGCCGGGGCCGGGGCCTTCGACGACGGCGCGGGGCTCTCCTCGTCGTCGTCGTCGTCGTCGTCGTCGTCGTCGTCGTCCTGCTCCTCGTCGTCGTCGTCCTCCTCCGCCTCGTCGTCGTCGTCCTCGTTGTCGTCCCGCGACGCCATCTCGTCGACCTCGTCCTCCTCCATCGCGTCGGCCTCCTCGCCCTGCGACGCCATCTCGTCGACCTCCTCCTCCTCGTCCTCCCGCGACGCCATCTCGTCGACCTCCTCGGTCTCGTCGACCTCCTCCGTCTCGTCGACGTCCTCCTCCGCCGCGCCCTCCTTCGCCGCGCGCGCCTCCTTGGCGAAGTCGCCGCGGCTCACGGCGAGGTCGACGGCGACGGCGCGGCCCTTGACCTCGAAGGGCTCGCCCTCGGCCGACGCCGCGGCGAGCGCCTTCTCCGCGTCCCTGGCGCATTCGAATTCGACGAAGCCGAAGCCCCGCGACTTGTCGCCCCCGGCCACCGTCGCGACGCGCGCGTCGCGCAGGGGCCCGAAGCCGAGGAAGGCCGCGACGAGGTCCGCCGCGCCCGCGCCGAAGTGCAAATTCCGGACGATGAGGCGGCCGCGCTGGTCTTTGGACAGGTCGACGTCGCGCTCGAGCCGCGCGGCGAGCGTGCGGCCCTTGAAGGTGCAGCCGTCGAGCTTCGCGGCGGCGTCGAGGGCGGCCTTGAGGTCCTTGAAGGCCGCGACGGCGGGCCGGCCCGCGGGCGCGGCGGCGCCCGCCGCGACGGGCGCGGCGAAGTCGACGGCCTCGAAGCCCGAGACTTTGCGCAGGCGCTTGTAGAGCGCCTTCTGGGGCACGTCGTCGCCGACGCCGAAGACGCGCACGGACCGCGCGCGCTTCGACCGGCTCGACTCGCCCTTGACCGCCTCGTCGGGCTTCGGCGCCTTGGCGCGCTTCTCCGCGGGCGTCTCCGCGGCCGCGCCCGGGTGCTTGGCGCCCTTGTCGCGCGCGACGTCGACGCTCGCCCAGACGCCGTCGACCTCGACGCCCGTGTCGCGGCCGGCCTGCACGGCGGCCTTGGCGTCGGCCTCCGCGGCGAACTTGACGAAGGCGAAGCCCCGGCCCTTGATGACGTCCACGCGCTTCACGGGGCCGAAGCGGTCCGCGAAGACCCAGCGGATCGACTCGTGCGTGCTGTCGTCGCCGAGGCCGCGCACGATCACGGTGCAGGCGGCCATGGTCGCTTCGACTGAGGCGCTTCGAGGCGTCGCCAGCGGCATCTTTAGCAGCTATTACCGATGTTGAAGCGAGGGGCAGCCCTATACAAACGATGGCGTCGTCCAAAAAGGCGTCAAAGAAGGAGGAGCCCATGCTCGCGGAGCTGCGCGAGACGACCATCCGGCGCCTCGGCGAGCTCCTCGACGCGGCGCCGGACGTCGCGGACCAGATCGCGGCCCTCGAGCGCGCCGGCGTCGCCCCGGAGAAGCTCTTCGCCGCCGCGCTCAAGCGGCGCGGCGCGGCGCCGGCGGCGCGGCCGCCGGCCCTCGACGGGAGCTGGGCCGCGGCCCTGCGCACGGGCCGCGTCGCGGCGTCGCTCCACTCGCTCGTCGTCGACAACGGCGCGGTCTACGGCTTCGGCTTCGACCCGCTCGGCGCGCCGCGGCGGGGCGCGCGCCACGCGCCGCGGGCCCTGCCCGGCCTCGCGGGCCGCGCCGTCTCCGCGGCGGCGGGCTGGGGGTTCTCCCTCGCGCTGACGGACGACGGCGCCGTCCACGGCGGCGGCCGCGGCTTTTCGCCCGGGTCGCTCGCGGCCGTCGCGGGCCTCGGCGCCGTCCGCGTCGCCATGGTCGCCGCGGGCGCCGCCCACGCCCTCTGCCTCGACGACGCGGGGCGCGTCTGGAGCCTCGGCTGCGGCGACGACGGCCGCCTCGGCCGCGGGCCGGACCGCGACCCGGCGCCCGCGGTCGTCTGCGTGCGAATCAAATCTTCAACCCGACTTCAATGTGAGCGTATTCGAAGGTTGTGACACGAGCACATCCGCTGTGCTTCGAGACCTCGATGAGAGCAATCGACCCGTCCGAAATTCAGGAGAATCGACTTCGATGTGACCGAGCTAGAGAATTTCAAAGTTTGGTCGGGACGTCCCAAACCGGTGGTTGATTTGCACACAGGCGGTCGTCGCCGGCGTCGCCGACGCGCGCCACGTCGCCGCGGGCGCCTGCCACAGCCTCGCGGCGACGGCGGCCGGCCGGGTGTACAGCTGGGGCCACGCCGGCGCCGGCCGCCTCGGCCGCGGGCCGCCCGCGTGGCCCGAGGAGCCCGCGCCGAAGCCCGTCGCCGTCGCGGTCGCCGTCGCGGCCGTCGCCGCGGGCAAGTACCACTCCCTCGCCGTCGCCGCCGACGGGAGCCTCTACGCCTTCGGCGACAACTCCTACGGCCAGCTCGGCCTCGGCGGCGACGACGACGCCTTCGAGCCCGCGCGCGTCGACCTCCCGGCGGGCGCCGTCGTCGTCGCCGCGGCCGCGGGCGGCAGCCACTCCGTCGTCCTCCTCGAGGGCGGCGACGTCCTGGGCTTCGGCTCCAACGCCGACGGCCAGCTCGGGGAGCTCGAGGACGTCGAGGGCGTCGAGGGCGAGAGCGACGGCGAGGACGACGGCGACAGCGGCGCGGACGGCGCCTCGAGCGGCGACGACGCGAGCGACGCCTCCGACGAGTCCGACGGTTCCGACGAGACCGCGGCCGAGGTCTGGACGCCGACGCGCATCGCGGGCCTCTGCGGCCGTGGCGTCGTCGAGGTCGCGGCCGGCGGCGACGCG
>NW_008705797.1:0-1741 GCF_000186865.1 Aureococcus anophagefferens
TCCCAGTTGATGGCGTCGAGCATGGCGAGCTCGATGGCGTTGATGCGCTCGAGGACGACCTTGGCGCTGACGCCGAGCACGCCCGCGCACGTCGCCGCGAGCTCGCCGTTGACGTTCGCGCGGTTGTCGCGCAGCACCTTGACCGCCAAAATCATCGCCGCGGCGAGCAGGGGCCGCACGTTGCTCAGGTCGAGCTCGATGGTGCCCCGCATCTTCGACAGGAAGCGGTCGAGGATGACGACGGCGAGCATGAGGCCGTGCGACGTCACGCGCGTCGTGTACGAGAGCACCTCCAGGTTCTTGCGGATGAGCGTGTAGAGCAGCTTGAAGTTGCGGCGGTCGCCGGCCCAGGTGCCGCTCTGGAACTGGCCCTCGGCGCCCGTCGCCCGGAGCTCGTCCGCGGGCATCGAGTGGCGCGCCTCGAGCACCGCGAGCCCCCGGCCGTCGTCGTCGTCGCCCGGGTCGTCGCCGCCGCCGTCGTCGTCGGCGACGGTGGACGTCGGGCTCGCGGGCTCGCGCGGCCAGGGCTCGCCCGGCACGGGCGCCGTCAGCGGCTCGCAGAAGAGGCGCTGGCGCACGGCGTCCGCCGTCTTCGATAGGATGGGCGCCGCCGCCTCCGTCGCGTCCCTCGCCGCGGAGATGATGCGCGCGATGACGAGGGCGACGCACTTGATGAGCTTGTCCTCGGGCACCTCGCCGACGATCGTGAGCCAGCCGCGCGCGTGCCTGTGTGGAAATCAACCACTGGTTTGGGACATCCCCACCAAATTTTAAAGTTCTCTAGCTCGGTCAAATCGAAGTCGATTCGGCTGATTTTTGGACGAATCGATTGCTCTCGTCGAGTTCTCGAAGCACAACGAAAGGGTCTGGCCCAAATCGTTCGATTACGCGCACATTGAAGTCGGGTTGAAGATTTGATTTCCACCCCGGCGCGCGCTCGGGCTCGACGAGCTCGAGTAGGGGGCTCGACGCGTGGCCCTCGCGGGCCGCGCGGCTCCGGATGTTGCGCTCCATCTCCTGGCAGAGCTCGAGGCGCTCGCGCATGCCCACGGCGAAGGACGTGAAGCTCCGGAACCCGAACGCGCTCAGCCCAAAGTTGCCGAGCGACCGCCAGTCGCGCGCGGAGAAGCAGCGCAGGAAGACGGTCAGCGCCGCGTCGCCGGAGAGCGCGCCGAAGATCTTGTGCCCGGCGTTCGTCGGCGGCGCGCCGGGCGGCCGCGGCGGCGACGGCGGCCGCCGGGCCGCGGGCGCGGCCGCGAGCTGCGGGCTCCGGCGCCGCGCCGTCGGCGACGGCGCCGCGCGCGGCGAGCTGATCTCGTTCGTCTCCGCGGCGACGAGGTCCCGCGTCTCGAGCGCCGGCGGCGCGCGCCGCAGCGACGACGGCTGCTTCGCCGGCAGGGCGCTCGGGAGGTCCGCGACGACGGCGGCGCTGCAGACCTCGAACTCGATCTCGTCGAGCTCCTCGCCCACCGACGACGACTTGGAGATGCGCCGCGCCGCCATCGTCCCGCTCCCGATCGGCGCTCCCTGCGTTTACCGGGGGTTTGGCGCGGTATGAGCCGCCATAATACGCTCCCAGAAGAACGAACTCAGACGATGGGCTGCCCCGTTTTCAAATGAAATCAACATGCACTTCAGAAATCCGCAACGAACATTCCCAGCCGAGCGGACGCGTTTATCCTGCCGAACTGTAGCAGTCAGAGCCCAACGTGTTCGTTCTGCGCGCCCTCCCGCCCGGTTC
>NW_008705797.1:2055-4313 GCF_000186865.1 Aureococcus anophagefferens
CGAGGCGGCGGCATCACCGACCGACTCCGTGTGCTCCTGCTCCTCCTCCTCCCTCGCCTCGGACGACGGCGGCGACGACGACGACAGCTTCGTCGACGTCGGCGCGGAGTGCGCCTGCGACGACGCCGAGTGGACGGCGGTCTCCTCCTGAGCTCTCGGCCCGCCCCGCTTCTCCCCCCCACCTGTCGCATAACGTCCTCTTATTCATCGTCGTCGCCCTCGGGGACGAGCCACCGCGCGCCCTGGAAGTCCATGTAGGACCAGGCGAGGTACGTGCCCGCCGCGGGCGGCGCGCCGTCCTTCGTGAGCCCCCGGAGCCGCTCGTCGACCTCGTGCATGACCCAGGTCTGGCCCGCGAAGTCCTTGAAGTCGAGGCACGTGACCTCGTCGCCGTGCGCGAGGAGGTAGTTGAGCGGCGACGCGTAGGGGTCGCCGGGCTCCGCGAAGCAGCGCAGGTTGCTGAAGCGGTCCGCGCCGGACCGCGACATCTTCGCGCCGCGCACCCTCAGCTTCTTGCCGAACATGGGGTGGCCGGCGTCGACGATCGTCGGGAGCTTCGCGGCCTTCTCGCCCTTGCCGGCGTCGGCCTGCTGCGACGTCGCCGCGAGCGTCGCGTACGGGTTTCGGCGCGGCGTCGGCGCGACGAAGGCCTCGGCGGCCGCGAGGACGCAGAGGGCGGAGACGAGCCTCATCGTTTGCTTTGTCGGCGCGTCTCTGCTGGTGTGAGGCGGCCGGCGGCTTGACCGAACGAGTCGGGCCGGCTGCGAGGCGGCCGGCGGGCGCGCGCGACGAGTCGGGGCGGTTTTGACGGTCGTTGCGGGCTGCGCGACGACGAGGTGGCCGGCTTGGGTTGGCGCGCGATTTGCTGTGGCAGCTTGGCCTGCAACCTAACACCAACAACATGCAACACGATAGCGCCGAAGCTTATGGGGCGGCCTTCGGAGGGTGCGCGGAGGTGGTTTCGCGCAGCGGCCGGTGGTGGGGCTCGCCGCGTCGGCTCCGGGGGGCGCTCGGGGAGGAGCACCCCGCTGCGCGCGTCGATTGGGCGGCGGGGCGCCGAGCGCGGGAGCTTGCAGTGCTTGGCCGTCGGCGCGACGTCGCCCACGGGCCCGGGGGGCTGCCGCGCGCGCTCGCGTCGTTCGGATGCCTTCGGCGTGAGCCTCGGAGGGAGCTGGTGGGGTCGGCGCCCTCGGCGGCTTCGGTGTGCGGGCTTCGATGTGCCCGTGTCCATTCGTTTCTCTGGATTCTGCAGCGTCTCCTCGTAGCGTGGCGCTTTGTGCGGTTCCGTCGACGTCGACGTCTTTGCTCTCTTCGGTCCCGCTGACTACGGGTGTCCTCTTCGGCGGTGCCCTCGGCCTCCATTCGTGGTCCCCGAGGTTGAATCGGCCTAGTCGAGCCGGACGTCCTGCTCGTTGCGTGCGAGTGCCCGCGGTCTCAACCTCCCCCGGTCCTCGGAGAGTCCGGTGAGAGTGTCGTCTGAATGAGGCGACTCAGGATGCTACTGCCTTGCGCCAGTCCCGGCGTGCTCTCGGCGTGGCGGCGGTACCAGGCGTGGCGCGAGTGTACCGCCGCCTCCGTCCCGAGTGCGCGCACGATCTTCAGGGTGGAGGAGGGGGCCGGTGTGGTTCGCCAGATCCCCGGCTAGGCCTCCGCCCGAGCCTTCCCCGGCGGATCTTCGGGTGCGCTCCCCCTTCAATAACTAGGTCAACCTGAACTCCATTGAACTTCCAAAGCCGCAAACCGCGGCTCGAGGGCTGCCCCCGCCCATCGTTGGACGTCGGTTCCGGCGCGCGCGCGCCCTGGATGCGACCGGCGCGCTGAGAACCACGCGGCCATGAGTTTCCTGCGCATGAGCGAGGCGGACCGCGCCGCGGCGCAGCGGAAGAAGCAGCAGCAGAAGGAGTTTCTCGAAGCGCAGATGGTGGACCAGAACCGGTCGCGCGCCGCCGCGGCGCGCCAGGCGAACGCGGAGCTCATCAAGGAGCGCGAGATGCTGGGCCTCGAGGCCGGCGACGCCGCGGACCTCATCGAGGCGCGGGACCGGCGCCTGCGGAAGCGCGCGGTCTTCGGCGCCGCGCCGGAGGACGACGACGACCGGTCGCGCGACCGGCGCGAGCCGCGGTCGCGGGACCGGTCCCCGGCGGCGACGCCGCCGCGGGACCGGCGCCGGCGGCCCCGGCAGCCCGAGGAGGAGCCGTCGCCCGCGTCCCAGCACTCGGGCGGCCGCCGGTCTCGCACGCCGCCGCGCCGGTCCGCGT
>NW_008705797.1:8341-10040 GCF_000186865.1 Aureococcus anophagefferens
GGCGGCTTCGTTGTCGGCGTTCTTCCACGTGAGGCTGTTCAGCGCGCACGCAGCCATCCGCTTGACCGCGTCGCTGCCGTCCCATTCGAGCGCGACGAGCGCAGCGACGCCCCCAGCCTTGGCGATGGCGACTTGCCGTTCTTCGACATTCAATGCGAGATTCGAAAGCGCGGCCGCGGCGTGCTCCATAGCGACGTTGCTGGGACCGTCGCTCAGACACGCGACCAGCGGCGGAACGGCGCCGGCTTTGGCCATACAGATCCTGTTTTGATCTTCTGTGGAGATATTCCGTAGCGCAGCAGCGGCATGCTCCTTGGCAATTTTGCTACCGGTGCTCAGAACGGCGAGCAGCGGCGGAATGCAGCCCGCTTTGACGATATCGACCAGATGCTTTTCGGTCGCGGACGTGTTTCGCAAGGCATTCACTGCCGACTCCGAGCTGACAGCGCTACCGCCCATCATTGCAATAATCGGTGGAAGCGCACCGAGCGCCACGACGGAGTCTATGACGTCGTCGCTATGCAAGAGCATGTTCCGCAGCGCCATGCAGGCTTTCGTCTTACAGTCGGCGTTATCGTCGCGTAGAAGGGCGACGAGAGGTGGATGGGCGCCGGCCTCGACGCAAGCGGCTCGGCCCGCTTCACAGCTGCTTATTTCCGACAATACCCACGCCGCATGTAGCCGCGGTGTGTCGTTGTCGTCGCGTAGCAGAGCGACGGATGGCGGAACCGCGCCGGCCTCGAGCATTGTAGTGACGCAGTTCGGTAAATATACGAGGAGGTTCACCAGCGCCGCCGAGGCCCACTGATTGGCCACGCGGCTGTTGCTCGGGCTCACGATGGCCACCAGGGCAGGAATGCCGCCGGCCTCGACGATAGCGACCGCGACGTTGGAGATCCGCGCGAGGTTCGCCAGCGCCCCGGCCGCCTTCTCGAACGCCTTCTCCGTGCCGAAACCGCTGACGCTCAGCAGGGCAACGAGTGGAGGGATGCCACCGGCCTGGTGGATCACAACCTTGTTCTCATCATTCACGGCTAGATTCCAGAGAGCTCCCGCGGCGCGCGACCTGGCGGGGTCGGGACCGTCGCGCACCAGGGCGACGAGTGGAGGAATTCCGCCAGCCTGGTTTATGGTAACCTTGATCTCGACGTTGAATGATAAGTCATATAAAGCTCCCGCAGCGTTATCCTTCGTCCCATCGTGCTCGTCGCTCAAGAGATCGCAAAGGAGCGGAATGCCGCCGGCCGTCGCAATGTCGATCTTGCAGTCGTCTTTCACCGCGAGGTGCCAGAGTATCCCGGCGGCACTCACCTTGTTGATACCGTCGCGTAAAGCAGCGATGAGCGGCAAGATCGCACCGGTCGCCGCGAGGGTGACCTTGCATTCCTCGTTCTTGGAGAGATTACACAGGGCCCCGAGCGCCTCAAACTTTGCGTTTTTGCTCCCGTCGCGCAAAAGGGCCAGAAGCACCGCGGGTCCGCCTTCCTCGTTAATGGTCACTTTGGCAGCATTCGACAGTGAGAGATTCCACAGTGCCGCAGCGGCTTGCGACTTGCCGACATCGTTACCGTTCTTGACGAGCGCAACGAGCGGCGGAATCGCGCCGGCCGATGCAACGGCCAGCATGTTGTCCTCGTTAAGACTGAGGGTGCGCAGCGCCATCGCGGCCTGCGCCTGCGCGTTGGCGCTCCCCGCGCGC
>NW_008705798.1:0-816 GCF_000186865.1 Aureococcus anophagefferens
AGCCCAGCCGCGGGCCGAGCCGAAGTCGCCGGAGGCGGAGGCGCCGCGCTCGAGAACGCCGAAGGACCGCTACCGCGCGTGATCCCCCTCCAAAAATTCGCAGAGTTAGATCCCTGTTCTAATGTTTTTTTTCGAGTGCAACCAGAGTTCACGTAACACTTCAAACAAAGCTCGAACTCGATGGCCATGGCCATCTAGCTACCGCTGTCTACGCCATCTAGCCACGCTGCCTCGATGGCCATCTAGCCGCCGCTGCCTCGCAACTATGGCGCTGCGCCGCGCCGCGGCCGCCTCGTGCGGCTCCGTCGTCGCTGCGGCGGCGTACAAGCGCCAGACCGATCCACTGCACATCTTCTGGGACCTGGACCACACGCTGCTGTGCTCCGTGAGCCCGATCCCCGCCGGCGACGCGCGCGGCAGCTACTTCGACCAGATCGACGACGACTTTCCCTACGAGGGAAGCGCCCCGAACACGCGGACGTTCTGGCGGCCCGGCGCGCGGGCCGCGCTCGCGGCCTGCGGGGTCTTCGCGACGCAGCACGTTTTCACGGCCGCGCAGGATACCTACACCGCGAACATCATGCGCGAGCTCGACGGTTCCGCGTTCGCGACCGTGACGACGCGCGACGGCGTCCCGTCCTGCGTGAAGCGGGGCAAGGACCTGTCGCTCGTCGTCGACCGCGCGGACCGGTCGCTCCTCTTCGACGACCGCGCGAAGAACTTTCGCCCGCAGCGCGGGCGCAACGGCGTCCTCGTGAAGCCCTACGACCGCGTCGCGACGTCGGACGCGGCGGAGATGCTCGAGATGGCCCGCTG
>NW_008705798.1:2423-3648 GCF_000186865.1 Aureococcus anophagefferens
GCGTCGACGCGGCGCTGCTCCTCACGAAGGCGAGCAAGACCGCCGGCCGCCTCCGCCGCGTCGCGGCCCGCGCGCCCGCGCCCGACGACGACTGGGCCGCGCGCGAGCGGCGCCGCGCGGTCGACGTCGAGCGGCGCCTGCTGTGCCGCGAGCTCCACGAGGTCGCGACCTACGACAAGTACTTCCCCCGCGCGCGGGCCTTCGTCGCCGTCACGATCTTCCTGAACCACGACGGCGAAGGCGTCGCCGCCGCGAGCCGCGGCGCGGCGCCCATCGCCTTCCGCGCCGCGGACCTGCCGGGCGCGCGGCCCCGGCGGGAGCTCCCGGACGACCTGCACGCGCCGCCGGACGCCGCGGCCGTCGCGCCGCTGCTGCAGTCGGGCAGCGTTCTGACGATCGCGTCGGAAAACGACGCGCTCGCGCTCGCGCTCGTCGACGCCCCCTACGAGCCCGCCTACCTGCGCTTCGCGCCCCGCGTGCTCCGCGACGTCGAGCGGCGCACGCGCGGCGCGCCGCCGCCGCCGCCGCTCGCGGCGGATCGCGACCGCTTCGACGCCGTCGCGGACGACCTCGCGGACGACCTCGCGGAGACGGACGCGGAGCTCCGGGCCATGGAGGCGTCCTACTTCGCCGGCGAGACCGACGAGGGCCTCCTCCACCGGCTCCAGGACGCGCCGCCGCCGTCGCCGACGAAGCGGCGCCTGCGGGGCCGCGCGGACCCCGGGCCGAACTCGAAGCGGAACCGCGTCCGCGTGCCCGCGCGCTGGCAGCGCCACGCCGTCCGCCTCGCCTACCACTGAGTACAACCCTGTCTTGTGCTTGTACGGCACTGGGCTCGTGTTTTTTGGACCTCTGCGCCGATGCGCGCGAACGTTGCACTTGGTCGAGCACTGCAAGAACCCGGAGGGCCGCGGATGATGATCATGAGACCTTCCGTCGCAGCGCTGTCGCGACCAGTGTCGCGACTCGCCGCAGCGGTGCCGCGCCGCGCGTACCAGACGCGCAAGGAGCACATCCGCTTCTACGACCAGGAGCTGCGCATCGGCGGCAGCGACCGCATCGACGCGAGCGTCGCTCGGCCGGCGTCGGCGTCGCGCGTGCGCGCGACGCTGCCGCTGTCGACGGACGCGCCGCTGGCGCGCGAGTACGAGCGCCAGGGCGGCGGCATGCGCCTCGGTAGAGTGCTCGAGGATTTGGACGCGCTGGCCGGCGAGGTCGCGTACCG
>NW_008705798.1:8140-9093 GCF_000186865.1 Aureococcus anophagefferens
CGTGAGCCAGGCGCTAGTCTCCGGCCTCTTCGACGCCTGGGCGGAGGAGTACCCCTCGGCCGTCGCCGGCTTCGAGGCGCACTGCGCGGCCGTCGCGTCGTTCTACGAAACGCGGCGCGACGTCTTCCTCCGCGCCGCGGAGGCGCACTTGACGGGGCTCGCGGACTGGACGGTGCCGACGGCGGGCATGTTCGTCTGGCTCCGGCTGCGGGGCGTCGACGACGCGGACGCGTTCGTGAAGTCGAAATGCCGCGACGCGAAGGTGCTGCTGGTGCCGGGCCAGTCCTTCGACCCCCACGACGCGCCATCGCCCTACGTCCGCGCGGCGTTCTCGACGGCGTCCCACGAGGACATCGAGGTGGCTGTGGAGCGGTTCGCGGGATTGTTGCGGGAGGTCGCGTGAGTTTTATTTTATGGTTCCCGTGGCGCGGTTCGCGGGGCTGCTGCGGCTGGCCGCGCGCGTTTTAATTTCGACTTCAACTTTTAAACTTGCAGTCCGCGCGGCGAATGTTGAGGCGCAGGGGTGACTCGTCCCAAAGCAGCAGGACATCAGCAGCAAAGCGCCACGGCAATTGACGCTCGCCTGCAACACAGCCAGCCATGCGCGCCCTCCCGTGCATGCTCGCCGTCGCCGCGGCCCTCCAGCGCGCCCCGCGGCGTGTCGCGCCGCCGGCCGTCGCGGCGCGCCGCAACGTCGCGCTGCGCGCCTGCGACCAAAACCTTTCGAAAAAGGGGACGGTGACGCTCGTCGGCGCGGGCCCCGGCGACCCGGAGCTCCTCACGGTCGCGGCCCTGCGCCTGATCAGCGACCCGGAGGCGCTCGTCGTCGCGGACCGCCTCGTGTCGCCGGAGATCCGGAGTCTCGTGCAGGGCGAGCTCCGCGTCGCGGGCAAGGCGCCCGGCTGCGCGGAGAAGGCGCAGCGCGAGATCTACGACTGGTGCGTCGAGGGCGT
>NW_008705799.1:0-882 GCF_000186865.1 Aureococcus anophagefferens
TTCAAGTTGCACACGTTGGCGTGTAACGATGGCTGCTCGTGCTCGCGCCGAAACATGTCGACGGACAGCACAACGCCTCTGCCTGTTGCTCCTCGCGACGGCGCAGGCGCTGTCGCCCTACTCCCAGTTGGGCATCCGCGTGGACCCGCAGCGCGTCGAAGCGCAGGCCATGCTCCAAAAGGCCGCGGCGACGACGCCCGGCTTCCGGCTCGTGGGCGACGCCGCCATCTCCGCCGACGACCTGGGCTGGAGCTGCGCGCTCATCGACGGCGTGCTCGAGTTCGAGACGCCGACGCTCGACGAGTGCGCGTGGCTGAGCCAGCGGTTGGCGGAGTGCGGAAAAGTCGACGCCGTCGAGCTCTTCGCGTCCAAGGCGCTGGGCGCCTGGGGCGAGTTCCGCGAGGGGGCGACGCCCTACGCCGACGACCGCTGGGACTTTGACGTCGACGCGCTGCGCCGCGACGGCTACGCGATCCTGCGGGGCGCCGCGCCCGAGTGGCGCGCGGCGGCGGCCGGCGCCGCGGCCGCGGGCGCGGGCAACCTGACGGGCCAGGGCCACGACCTGCGCACGGACCGCGTCCACTGGGTCGACGGCTCCGCGGCGCCGGCCTTCGCGGGCGCCGTCGGGGCGCTCAAGTCCGTCGCCGCGTACCTCAACGGCCACTTCGTCGACGGGCCGGGCTTCCTATGCCGGGGCCCCGCGCCGCCGGCGGCGCCGGCGACGGCCGACGCGCCCCTCACGGTCACGAGGCACGTCCAGCTGGCGACGTACCGGCCCGAGGTCGACGGCTCGGGCGGCTACACGCTCCACTCGGACAACGGGCCCGCGAGCCCGGGCAAGGCGAAGAAGAACGGGCGGCACGCGACGGCCATATTGTACCT
>NW_008705799.1:4569-6544 GCF_000186865.1 Aureococcus anophagefferens
GCGCGCGTTCCGGAAAAAGCATCCACGCTTCGAGACCGTTCCGAGAGATGATCGCTCGTCCAAAAATCAGCAGAAACGAGTGGAAAACGGCCGAGATATGAGCCTTTGAAGTTGGGAATTTCGCTCTCTTGTCCTGCCCTGCACATGACGTAGTTGTCGATGAAGGCGAGGTTGAGGAGGCTGAACGTGTCGTCGTCGTGGCTCGCGAGGCGCCAGTAGCCGGGCATGGCGTCGCCCGGCGCCCAGGAGAAGACGGAGAGGGCGCGTAGCCCGGCGACGTACGCCGCGCCCTTGGCCGCGACCGCGGCCGCAGCCCAGAGGTTGTTCAGGATCTTGAAGGACACGGAGGCGCCGACGGGCTTGTCGTCGCCGGGCTTCCACTGGACCGACGAGACGCCGCCGGCGACGAGCGTGACGGTGATAGCGAAGCGGAGCAAGGCGATGCTCTTGCCCACGATGGGCACAGCCGGCAGGGCGATCGGCCACTCGCCCGACTCGTTGCCGAAGTCGCGCACGCGCGCCGCGATCGGCGCCGGGTCGAACTTCGGATGTAGCAGGGGGTTCCGCGCGGGCGCGGCGGGCGCCGCGGCGGGCGCCGGCGCCGGCGCTGGAGCCGTCGACTCAGGCGCCTCCATTCGGGCGAGGGTTTGCCTCGCCGCTTCATCATAGACGATGTTGAATGTTTACGCTCACGCGCAGCGCTCGTGCGGCGCGCGGTAGTCGAGGTGGAAGAAGCGGAAGACGTCGGCCTCCGTGCGGATGTTGATGTTGCACTCCTCGTAGGTCGTCTCGAGCTCCTTGCGCTTGCCGCGGGCGATGGTGATGCCGTTCTGGGACCAGGTCCAGTGCTCGCCGTCCTGGAGCTCGCGGCCCTCGATGAGCGAGCCGACGCGACTCCCGTCGCACGACACGTTCCAGCCGCGGCGGCCGACGATGGGCCGCCGGTCCGGCACCTCGGCCCAGTTGTTCTCGTGCGCGTGGTTGACGTAGTCGCGGAGCGACCGGCCAAAGGACGCCGACCCGGAGAAGCCGAGGAGCCCGTGCGCGATGATCTCCGTGGGGCAGAGGAAGAAGTCGACCTGGCGGAACGCGCCCGGCACGGCCGGCGACCGGAGGAAACAGTGCCGGATTTCCATCTTCTGCTTGCCCATCTTCGAGACCAAGTCGTCGACGTTCTGGTGCGGGTGGAGGAAGGGCGCGCCGCCGACGTCGACGGCCGCGAGGCGCGCGAAGAAGCGCGCGAGGAGCCGGATGCCCGCGCCGTCGGGGTCGTGGAACTCGTAGTCCGCGACGGCGACGAGCGGCGCGCCCTCGGGCGCGTGGAGCATGACGTCCAGGTCGTGGCCGCCGACCTTGCCGCGCCGGTAGGAGCCGACGGCCGTCGACGCGAGGCCGACCTCCGCCGCCGCCGCCGCGAAGCGGCCGAGGATCGCCTCCGTCTCCTCGCGGTCCATGCGCGTCGCCGACGGGCCGACGGGCGCGAGCGCGAGGTTCGCGCGGACGTGTGGCGGGATCGCGAGCGCCGGGTCGTCGCGCCGCGCGCAGAGCTCCGCGGCGCTCGTCACGCCGCGGTTCGCGACGAGGTCCACGGCGCGCTTCTTGCCCACGTGCATCTTCAGCGCGTTGATCTCGAAGACGACGCGGCGCACGGGGTCGCGCTGCCACTTGTAGAAGCAGTCCTCGCGGACGACGGCGGCGGGCCCGCCGAGCACGAGCTGCTCGATGTACTCCATCCAGCCGCCCGTCGCCGACGTCGACGTCGCCGAGATGTAGTGCTGCGCCTCGAGCTGTAGCCGTAGCCGTCGTCGACGTAGCCGTTGTCGCAGATCTCGCCGGGGTTCTTCCAGATGTTGTTCAGGAGGTCCGGGTGCTCCATGACGATGCCCGTGTCGATGACCTGGACGACGACGACGTTCGGGTTGCCCATGGTCGTGTCCCAGGCGCCCGGGACGTTGATGGCGTCGTAGTGCGGCTG
>NW_008705799.1:7027-10010 GCF_000186865.1 Aureococcus anophagefferens
CTGCAGGAGCTGCTCCGCCGCGCCGCGGAGGGGCGCGCCGCGGCGGCCCAGCCCGGCGCCGACGGCGAGGGCAACGACGACGCCACGCCCTCGGCGAACGACGACGGCGACCTCGAGGTCGAGGCGTTCGAGGCCAAGGCCGCGAAGCGCGGTGCGACGGACTCGCCCGCCTCGTCGCGGACGGCCTCGCCCCGCCTCGACGCGGCGGACGCGCTCGTCGCGTCGGGGCCGGACGCCGCGGCCGCCGCGGAAACGCCGGCGACGAGCGCGGCCAAGGCGTGGGGCCTCGGGGCGGGCGGCCAGTACACCCAGGCCGACTTCGACCGGTTCGAGGCCTGGGTCGCGTCGTGCCTCGCCTTCCTCGCGCTCTCCGGCGACGAGGGCTACGTGCCGGACTCGCTGCACCCCGTCTTCGAGTGCCTCAAGGACCACGACGGCGTCCGGCCGGCGACGGTCGAGGAGCTCAAGGAGAAGGTCATGTACCCCAAAGTCAAGTCGCGCGAGATGCTGTGCATGGCCGTCTTCACGGACGTGCCCTTTCCTTTGCGGCTCTCTGCTTCACCCGTCATGCCTCTCTGCAAGGCGCTCGCGGCGTTGGGCGTGCCGTATTTCCCGTCCGCCGGCGACGGCGGCTACGTCCTCGACCTGGCTGACTCTCACGACATGGAGGGCGGACTCAAGCTCCTGCGGTCCCTTGGCTGGAAAGGCCCACTCGACTCGAAAAAACTGCAGAAGCGGCGAGCGGACGCGCTGACGGCGAGCGGACGCGCTGACGGCTCGCTTTACCGGACGAATATCGTCAGCATTGGTGAGAGCAATCACACAAAATCGGTGGCGCGGAAGGTGGACGGGAAGCGCGCCGGGCGAGACCTGATCGAGGGCACGGAGTCGCAGACCTACGCCGCGACGCTCCAGGCGCTCAAGGACATGTACCACACGTTCAACGAGGTGCGGGCCGGCCGGTCCGCCGACCTCACCGCCAAGGAGCTCCGGCAGCTCGCGGCGGCCTACTCGAACCCGCCGACGGGCACGGTATTCTGCCGCGCGTGCGGCTGCGACGTCACTCTGCGGGGGGTGGGATACAGGGTACACGAGCACTACATGCGCTACGACGAGGAGGCGAAACTGTGGCGCTACTACATGCTCGACGCCCCTTGCTGCACCCCCTGCAACCTCGGCGTCATCGCCGCCGTGCGGCGCTTTGGGTTTCACGAGCTGCCGTTCCTGGCGTCCAAGGCGCGGACCAGGGGCATGCTGGAGGACGTCTGCGAGTCGCGCGCGGGCAATTACTTCGTAGCCTAAGTCTACGGGCGACTTCGACGCCGTCCGTACGCCTTGCAAGCGCTTGGATGCCCGTCGGCCCATCGGCGACGCGCATGGACCGCGAGGAGACGGAGGCGATCCTCGGCCGCTTCGCGGCGGCGGCGGAGGTCGGCCTCGCGTCGACGGCCGTCGGCTCCTACCGGCGCGGCAAGGTCGGCGGCCACGACCCGGACGTCATGCTCCACGCGCCCGAACGCGTCGGGCTACTAATTCACTTTTAAGGCGGCGGGTAGGCGAGCCTGAGGCCCGGCGACTCGTCGCCGAGCTCCTCGAACTTGCCCGGCGTCGACGCGTCGAGGTAGGCCTGGACCTGCGTCCGGTCGCCGAGCGCCGGCGTCGTCCCGGATTCCAAGCGCGCGGCGGGCTCGTCCGCGGGCGGCGGCGTCGCCGCGGAGGGCTCGTCCGCGGGCGGCGGCGGAGACGCGAAGCGCACGGCGCCGGTCTCGCCTTTTTTGAGCGGCGACGCCTCGTCGAGTTCGTCCGGCTCGACCTCTCGCTCGGCGACGACGACGCCGAGGTCCTCGTCGTCGAGGTCGTCGACGTCGACGAAGATCTCCTCGTCCACCTCGACGGGCCGACCGTCGAGCCCGACCTCGAAGATGCCGGGCCGCGTCGCCTGCTCGTAGGTCAGGCCGTACGGGCTCGACGACCGCTGGAGCGGGCGGTCCACGGGGACGCGCCGGTAGGGACCCGCCAAATAGTTGTAGAGGCGGTCCACGAACGAGGAAGGATCTTTCGGGGCATCTTCTCCGGGACGCGTTCCCGAATCGAAGCAGGCGAGCACGGGGTCGCAGGGCTCCTCGGCCTCGTATGTCACGTGAACGTTTGATTCGTCGTCCATCAGAGCGGCGCGGGGTGACGCCTTGCAAACGCTTGGATGCGGCCGGGAAAATCGTCGCCGCAAATTGCCTGTGCAACAAATCCGTGCAACGTCATCAATGATAACGCCGAAGCTTATGGGGCGGCTTTCGGAGGGTGCGCGGGGGTGGTTTCGCGCAGCGGCCGGTGGTGGGGCTCGCCGCGTCGGCTCCGGGGGGCGCTCGGGGAGGAGCACCCCGCTGCGCGCGTCGATTGGGCGGCGGGGCGCCGAGCGCGAGAGCTTGCAGTGCTTGGCCGTCGGCGCGACGTCGCCCACGGGCCCGGGGGGCTGCCGCGCGCGCTCGCTTCGTTCGGATGCCTTCGGCGTGAGTCTTGGGGGGAGCTGGTGGGGTCGGCGCCCTCGATGGCTTCGGTGTGCGGGCTTCGATGTGCCCGTGTCCATTCGTTTCTCTGCATTCTGCAGCGTCTCTTCGTAGCGTGGCGCTGTGTGCGGCTCCGTCGACGTCGGCGTCTTCGCTCTCTTCGTCGGCGTCTTTGCTCTCTTCGGTCCCGCTGACTACGGGTGTCCTCTTCGGCGGTGCCCTCGGCTAGCCACTTGTGGTCCTGAGGTTGAATCGGCCTAGTCGAGCCGGACGTCCTGCCCGTCGGGTGCGGGTGCCTTCGTTCTCAACCTCCCCCGGTCCACGGAGAGTCCGTTGAGTGTCGTCTGAATGAGGCGACTCAGGATGCTACTGCCTTGCGCCAGTCCCGGCGTGCTCTCGGCGTGGCGGTGGTACCAGGCGTGGCGCGAGTGTACCGCCGCCTCCGTCCCGAGTGCGCGCACGATCTTCAGGGTGGAGGA
>NW_008705800.1:0-2162 GCF_000186865.1 Aureococcus anophagefferens
TTGTCGAGGTGCTTGCCGCGCTTCGTGTGGTCCCGGACGTACTCGTAGAGCGTCAGCAACAAGCGCCCGTCGCCGCAGCCCATGTCCGCCACGGCCGCGGGCTGGTCCTCGAGGGGCTGGTCGTCGAAGACGCGATTGAAGACGCCGTTGCACATGTGCTCGAAGAAGCGCTTGTGCTGCGCGCCCGACGCGATGACGTTGAGCACGCGGTCGACGTGGACCTCGTGGCCGTCGGCCTCCTGGGCCGCGAAGATGGACCCGTCGCCCATGAGGATCTTCGGCAGCTCCTGGAACATGGGATAGTAGGAGATGGGCACGCCCGCGTTCAGCGCTGTCGAGAGCACGTACATGCCCATGTACGTGAGCTTCGACGTGTTGTCCGCGCACCAGCCCAGGCCCTGGAAGATGGCGAGGACGCTGGGGCCCAGCGACGACTCGTCCAGGCGCAGGTGCGTCGTCTTGAAGGCCTCGGACGTGCCCTGGACGTACATGCGGAGGTAGATGACGATGGGCGCGAGGTAGAAGCTCTCGAGGAGCAGCTGGACCCGCGGCAGCTTCGGGCCCGTGAGGTCGATCTGGGCGAAGAAGGCGTTGACGTTCTGGTCGAAGACCTTGGCGAAGTCGTAGCTGAGGTACTTCTCGATGGACTCGAAGGGCAGCCGCACGAAGTCGTCGAAGTCGCGGCCCCGCCGGTAGCCGCCGCCGCCCTCGTCGACGAGCAGGTCGAGGGACACGAGCAGGTGGACACAGCTCTTCGTGTAGCCCGGCTGGAGCTTGAGGCCCTCGCAGAGGCTCCGCAGGCTCCAGCGCTCGTGCTCCATCATGTAGCGCAGCGCGCCCGTCTCCGCGAGCGCCGACGCCGTGCAGATGCTCGTGAACCCGTGCTGGAGGTACATGGGCACGGCCATGAGGTTGGCGCTGCTGAGGCGCTCCGTCTCCGGGAATGACAGCACCGCCGCCTTCCCCGACGGGCGGCGGTCCATGATGACCATATTTCCGAGGCTGCCCAGAGAGATGGCTCAGCAGTTCGTGTTGCTGTGGCGAGATGATGTTGCCGACCGCGAAGCCATCGAATCCAGAGCTTCGCGCCCAATTCTCCTTGGTTTTATTTTTATTATGTCTTAAATATTTTTGAAATGAGAACAATACAATAACAATTAAACAAGCTACAATTAATAGTTTGATATTCATATAAATTAATAGATTTTTTTTGACTTATTGGTATATTTCACAATAAATGCCCACCAGCTCCGACTGCCGCCTCGCCGCCGCCTTCAAAAATCATGCAGATCTTCGTCAAGACGCTCACGGGCAAAACCATCACGCTCGACGTGGAGCCCTCGGACACGATCGACAACGTGAAGCAGAAGATCCAGGACAAGGAGGGCATCCCTCCGGACCAGCAGCGCCTGATCTTCGCGGGCAAGCAGCTCGAGGATGGCCGCACGCTCAGCGACTACAACATCCAGAAGGAGTCGACGCTCCACCTCGTCCTTCGTCTTCGCGGCGGCCACTGCCAGGTGCCCTGCGGCATCTTCGACGACCCGAAGCTCGTCGCGGAGCTCCTCGAGGCGTGCGCGACGATCGAGAAGGCCATGGCGCAGATCCAGGAGCTCTACGGCAAGATGTCCGAGGGCCCGCTCGTCCTGAACCAGATCACGCGCTGGATCAACACCAAGGAGGAGCACTGCGCGAAGATCATCGACCTCATCTCGAACTACTGCCTCTGCCAGCGCTGCAAGCCCTTCGGCACGCCCGGCTCGCCCTTCAAGACCAAGGAGGACTACACGGACGCGCTGCTCGCCCACCACGCCGTCATGAGCGCCGCCATGAAGGCCAAGCAGAACGTCGACCCGTCCTTCTCCGCGGGCCTCAAGCACGCCGTCGGCGACGCGACGCTCATGTACAAGCCCGTCGCGCCGCCCGCGGCCCCATGAAGCCAGGCGAAGCGAGTCAAGGTTGTGTGATGAGCGGCAGCGCAACAAAACAGGCGCGCCGCGCGCGTAAGGCAGGGCGCTTCACCCCGCCCATATGGAATCCGCCCCATATTATGATATCCGCCCCATAACCCCCGCCTTGTTTAACCCCCGTGCGGGGGTAAATCGGCGGGGGTTATGGGGCGGATATCATATGATATACCACCTCAACTTGCCTTCACCTGA
>NW_008705800.1:5646-7840 GCF_000186865.1 Aureococcus anophagefferens
AGTGCATCTGATCAGTTGACATCGAGGGTAGATTTGATTATGGAATCGGAGCATCGGCAGGATAGAATAAATACCCAGCTCACAGCGACATCAAGAGAGGACATTTCATGTGTCATGGCGTCCGCACAATACTGTCTTGGAGGACTAGTTTCACTCCGGTCGCTCGGGGATACCAAGAATGGGCTTACATGAACAATCTTGAAAGATGGGAATATAAGCGCCCAGGGGGGGATGGAAAGACGTGTACTGTACGGAAGAGGCAGACGGAACCCTTGTCGTCGAATCTCTACGTATTCCGAACATGCATGATGTGAAACGCCATATAGACTTGAAAGATACCAAACTCTGCATGCCCCCCGCCTACAGGCCCCGTGCCGGGCGCCCAAGCGTCAAAAGAAAAGAGAGGACGAAGAAGGCCCAGGGAAACGGAAAGGAAAAAAAGGGGCATTATTGCCATTGCTGCTTCAGATTCGTCACTGACCACACTAAAAAGAGTTGTCCTGAGAGGGATGCTTTGGAACTGGTGGATAATTTGGAGCCGATGTTGGCAGAAAAAAGCGACAAGGCCCCAGCCGAAAATGGCGATGCGCCATTACCCGAGGATATGGCATGGCAAGCAAATGCATCGGTGCCGGATGAATTTAGAGATTATGCTCCTTCTTGAGTAAAATCCCGCATGGGGGGTCGGGTCTGTAAAATTCGACTGGGTCCGGCGGGGGCGTACTTGGGAAGGCGTCGGGCGACCCCCCCAAGGTCCCCAGGGAGCTCCTGGCACTTATTTTCTGGGTCGGTCGGTCGGTCGGTCCGTCGTCGCCGCCGCCGCCGCCGCCGTCGTCGTCGTCGTCGCGCGCGCGCGGGGGAGTTTCGAACCTAATTCAGTCGCAGGGCGATCGCAGAGCGGTGATGAGTTGCCCCATGCCAGCTGTCATTATATGGACCCGGGAATGTGAAAAATCGAGTCGGCGCGCCCCGCAGTCGCAGTGATCGACAGTCGCCGCAGAATGCCGCCAGCAGAATTTTTTGCGCTCCCGAACCCCGTCGTCGCTGCCCGACGCAGCACGCGCGCTTTTCGTGCACCACCTGGCGCAAAACGGCGCGGTGCCGGCGCATCACATCATCGCAGCGTTATCCGTCGGTCGAAAGGATGCAGTTTTGTACGATTTCGATGAGGTTTTCGATTCCTACTTCAATAAATTAACCCAAACGTTTTGCTTTGTAACACCCCTGGGTCGACGAGTTAAATTCACGGGCCGCGCTGAAATTACGGCGCCCGCCGTCGGAAGCGGTTGCTGGTCCAAGTAAGCAAAATCTTACCGATGGCGACGCGCGGTGGGAAATTCCAGAGTGCTGGCGGGACGAAAACCAAGAATCGTCCAGAAAAATGTTCGAGTTAAATTCGAGGGCCTGTCCCACGCGATCAAACGCGCCGGTTTATGAGGGGTGGGAACAACGAAAGTCAAGTTGTATTATCCGACCCCCTCATGCGGGATTTGGCTCCTTGAACTGCACAAAATGACCTGTGCAGGTGATCTGCCACCTCACCTTTTAGAGATTTTTTTCGCGGGGGTAGTCTAATAATGATATTTTGCACGCTTTGCTGGTCGTGCTAAAGGAGGGTTGCTTCGGGCGAAAATTTCGAGGGAGGCAGCCCCTTTTGCAAAAAGAATGCTGGGATGCTGGGTTTGGCGTGTCTTTGAGGCAGCGTGACGTCCTGTCTGCCTCAACAGGCTGAGGAGGAGGATGATCACACTCAACCTTTGAGGAAGCTGGTGGCTTTCCTGCTCAGGAAGCTGAGGAGGATGATGATCACACTCAAGGAGGAAGATGGTGGCTGTGCTCAGGAAGCAGCTGAGGAGAATGATGATCATACTCAACCTTGGAGGAAGCTGGTGGCTTTCCTGCTCAGGAAGCTGAGGAGGATGATGATCACACTCAAGGAGGAAGATGGTGGCTGCGTTCAGGAAGCTGAGGAGGATGATGATCATACTCAACCTTGGAGGAAGCTGGTGGCTTTGCTGCTCAGGAAGCTGAGGAGGATGATGATCACACTCAACCTTTGAGGAAGCTGGTGGCTTTCCTGCTCAGGAAGCTGAGGAGGATGATGATCACACTCAACCTTCCTCAGCAGGCTGAGGAGGATGATGATCACACTCAAGGGAGGAAGATGGTGGCTGTGCTCGGGAAGCGAGGAGAA
>NW_008705800.1:8677-9970 GCF_000186865.1 Aureococcus anophagefferens
GAGAATGATGATCACACTCAACCTTGGAGGAAGCTGGTGGCTTTCCTGCTCAGGAAGCTGAGGAGGATGATGATCACACTCAAGGGAGGAAGATGGTGGCTGTGCTCAGGAAGCTGAGGAGGATGATGATCACACTCAACCTTCCTCAACAGGCTGAGGAGGATGATGATCACACTCAAGGAGGAAGATGGTGGCTGTGCTCGGGAAGCTGAGGAGAATGATGATCATACTCAACCTTGGAGGAAGCTGGTGGCTTTCCTGCTCAGGAAGCTGAGGAGGATGATGATCACACTCAAGGGAGGAAGATGGTGGCTGTGCTCAGGAAGCTGAGGAGGATGATGATCATACTCAACCCTGGAGGAAGCTGGTGGCTTTCCTGCTCAGGAAGCTGAGGAGGATGATGATCACACTCAACCTTCCTCAACAGGCTGAGGAGAATGATGATCACACTCAAGGGGGAAGATGGTGGCTGTGCCAGTGCTCAGGAAGCTGAGGAGGGTGATCGAGGACGACGATGATCACACTCAAGGAGGAAGTTTGCTTTTGCTGCTTTCCTGTCTGCTGCTTTTGTTTCTGCTTTTCGCTCCGGGAGGATGGTGGTTTCTGCAGGCAAACGCGGCCGACGGGGATGAGAATGGCGGCGATGCTCAGCCTCTTTCCCTCAAGGCCCCTGGCGGCTGCCCCCCTACCGACGTGACATCGACGTGTTACAAGGTAGGCTGCATCGCGTCGCGAGGTGCAGGGTCATAGGGGTAGAGCATCCGCGCACTGTACCACGAGTAGGGGAGGACTTCGCCAAGCTCGTTGAACTTATCCCATTGGTCTGACATCCGACAGTAGTCTACCTCTATGTCTCCAAAGTCTGAGGCAGCAGACGACGTTCCAGCGCCACGAACGTTGCGAATGTAGACGGATGATAGCGGATACGCGGAGAAAGGAAGTCGCCAGAACCTACCATTGGCTGACAGGTCGAGCATGTGAGTCTGCCAGTTAAATGCTGCCTCGAAATGGAACCATTCCAACTGCCGAGCATCCCCCTGGAGAACGTGTGTTGACCTGCCACTGTGATACATCAGTGCACCATAGCGCCCTCCACGACGTGAATTTGCCTTTTCATCACATTCTACAAACAATCTGCATAAGAACGGAGGAGGCCCCCTTTTGTTCCAAGATTGGGGGTCAGCACGCGACGCTAGCTCAAACGAGGGCGCGCCGGCGTCGAGGTCGCCATAACGAAACAGTACCTTGAACCGCGTCACACAATTCCTGGAACCTGTTACCGGCCAAACCAGT
>NW_008705801.1:0-1734 GCF_000186865.1 Aureococcus anophagefferens
GTCGCGCCGTCGGCCGCGGCCTCGACGGCGCGCGCGGCGTCGAGCTCGTCGACGGCCGACGCCAGCGCGTCGGCCCAGGCCTCGCGCTCCGCGGCGAGCGCGGCGGCCGCCGCGGGCGGCGCCGCGGCCGCGGCGGCCGCGGGCCCCGGCGGCGGCGGCGGCGGCGGCGCGACGCGCGCGGCCGCGGCCGCGAGCGCGAGCTTCGCCCGATGGAGCGCGTGCTCCGCGCGCGCGGCGCGCGCCTCGCAGCGCGCCGCCCGGTCCTCGCCGTCCTCCGCGTCCGCGCGCGAGTCCGCGGCGTCCGCCGCCAGTTTTTGCAAACGCTCGCCGTCCGCGGCCTCGCGGTCCCGCGTCGCCGCGCGCGCCTCGGCGATCTCGTCGCGCGCCGCCGCGAGGGCCGTGCGCAGCGCGCCGACGTCGTCCTGGCAGCCCCTGAGGCCCGCGACGACGCCGTCGCGCTCCGAGACCTGCGCGTTGAGCGCGTCGACCTCGCGCCGGAGCGCCGCGACGACGCGCTCGTTCTCCGCGAGCGCCGACGCCGACCCGGCCGTCGCCGTCGCGCCGGAGGCGACGAGGCCGTTGAGCCGCGCGAGCTCCTTCTCGCGCTCCTCCGCGAGGAAGACGAGGCGGTCCCGGACCTTCTCGTCGTCCGCGCGCCGCGCCTCGAGCTCGCCGACCCGCAGACGCAGCGCCGCGGCGTCCGCGTCCTCGTCCGCGCCGACCTCGGCGCCCGCGGCGCCCTCGTCGTACCCGAACGGGATCTTGTGCTTCTTGAGCAGGTAGCGCGCCTCCGTGAGCGCGCGCCGCGTCGACACGTGCGCGTCGCGCTCCGCGGCGTCGGCGTCGAAGTGCTGCTCGGCCTTGCGCAGCAGCTCGCCGTGGAGCGCGTTGCTCTCGCGCACGAGCCGCGCGTTCTCCTTGCGCAGCGGCACGACGACGCCCTGCAGCGAGCTCAGCTCGCCCGAGAGCGTCTCCTCCTGCGCCTGGAGCGAGCTGTAGGCCTGCGTCGTGCTCTGCAGGTCGTCGACGAGCGCCTTGACCAGCGACGTCGACCCGAGCGGCAGGTCGTAGCTCAGGCTCGCGAGCTCGCCGCGGAGCTCGATCTCGTCGCGCTTGGAGAGCGCCATGTGCGTGCGGCGCGCGGCGGCGGTCAGCGCTGATTCGAGGTGCGCGGCGCGAGGGCGTGCCGGTCTCGTGCGTCGAGCGACGACGGCGTCGGTTCGGCCGCGGCGACGCAGCGGCGGCGGCGCTTTCGGGTGCGCGGCGCCGCTCTCAGACTTTTGAATGCTCGTTTTGAGAGCGGCATCGTTCAACATTGAATATGCAACATGGCAAAGTGGTATTTTTAAGTAGTTTTGGCGAGGGAAGGGGGCGCCGATCGATGCGGACACGAGAGGGGTCGGGGGCGTGGTGCTTGGGGGGGGGGGATCTCCGCGCGGCTCGCGCGCCTAGTTCGCGGTCGGGGCCGAGTCGCCGGCGGCCCAGTCGACGAGCTGGTCGCAGGAGAAGGTGGTGTCCGGCTGGCGCCAGCCGTAGCCGCCGAGCGCCGGGTCGGGCCAGACGATGTACTTGTCGCCGTCCCAGGAGCACGAGAAGAGGTCGTTGTCGGACTTGGAGAAGCCCGAGCAGTACGCGGTCTGGTAGCAGCAGTAGACCTCGGAGCGCACGGGCGTGTGGATGCCCTTGATGGGGTCCATGACCGCCGCGTTGATGGCGAGGTAGACGGCGAGGACG